>NW_008594838.1:66689-89759 GCF_000691845.1 Merops nubicus | reverse complement strand
CCCCCCACCACCTATCAACCACCTGCCATGTCTAGCAAGCAAGACCCAAGGTGACAAAGTAAGTGTAAAGACCCCTAAAACAAATAAGAGCAAAAGAGATACTGAAGCTATCATTCTACCTCCCAGCCTAAGAATCTTGAGTTCTGTGGCTTCTGTGGGATCTGATCAGTGCTGATCAATAGCTAAAGGGGTCAAGAGAATGCAGCCAGACTCTTTTCAGTGGTGCCCAGTGACTGGACAAGGGCCAACAGGCACAAACTAGAACATAGGAGGTTCCATCTGAACATGAGGAACAACAACTTTGCTGGGAGTGTGCCAGAGCCTGGAGCAGGCTGCCCAGAGAGGCTGTGGAGTCTCCTTCTCTGGAGAGACTCCAAACCTAGCTGGATGTGATCCTGGGCTCTGGGTGACCCTGCTGGAGGAGGGGACTTAGATGAGAGCCTCTGGGGGACCCTGCTGGAGGAGTGGACTGAGATGAGATGATCTCCAGAGGTCCCTTCCAATCCCTACCATGCTGAGATTCTGGCAGTTTAGATCAGAGCAATAGCAAAGAGCAACAAGAGACAGGGAAAGGTTCTGCCTTCAGTAGTCACCCATCCATACTGCTCTCTTCACAATTACTGATAACTTTGGATAATTATCAGTATTATACCTAACACACAAGCAGCTGTACAAGACAATTTCAGTTGCAAGCAAACCCAACCCAGCCATGCTGCAGAAGACATTGCGTGTACAGAGGCAGCGCCTGGCCCCGAGCCTGAAACAGCGGTGCAAGCAGCCTGAAACAGCTCCTGCAAGCAGCAGTCCCGAGCAGGAGCTGGGCTGGTGGGAGGCCTGGGCAGCCGAGGAGGTGGTGGAAAGCAGCCACAGCCAGCTGCTCAGCCAGACACGAAAACGAAAAAGGCAGAGCCGGGGCTGCAGCAGGAGTCGTTGAGAGCGCGTTCCCGTGGGACGGGCTGGCCAGGGCTCCCTGCAAACACACCCAGGCCCTCGGTGCAAAAGTTCAGAGCTCGAGAACAAATTATTTCCTCCTTAATTGCCCTGGCTCAGGCTTTGCCCCTTGCTTCCCCGTGCCTGCTCCTCCTTCCCCGGGAGCATCCACCCTTTCTGGAAGGATGTGTGAAGACCAGCCTCTACTGGGGGCAGACGGGCAACCCAGTCCCCAGCCTGACTTTGGAGGGGATATGTTGATTTACAGTCATGTTTTGCCTGCATCAAAACAAGGCTTATTAAGTATTCCCTCACAGTTGCTTTTGTTGTCAGTCGCCCCAGTAACCCTTCTCCTTTCAAAAACGTGAGATGCTTTGACTTAATATGATCTTGAGCTGCTTTCACAGAATTCAAGGCATTCAAGTCATCCACTCTGTTTCAACATAATGATTTCCTTTAAACATCCACTTTAATGGCATAAGCGATTTTGAACTTTTTACGCTGTTTAAATTCAAACATAAATTTGTACACAACAATAAAACATGCCGCTAATTTGTCATGCTCCTATGAGCAACTGTGTCACTCACACCAAGAACCACCGTGGCGTTCGGAGCTTTCGTTCCTATTTCGCATCACTCAATTGAGCCTTCTGCAGAAAAGCTTTTAACAACCACATCTGGTCTTTAATAAATCACTGCACTTTGTCTTCCTGCCAAAACTCCTCCTTTATCTAACTTACATCTTCATGATGAGATAGGAAATCACACATTATGGTGGTGACAAACAATTGTAATTATGTCATTAGTAGCCATTTAGTCTACAAAGGTTCTCAAAAAGGAAATATAATGCACAATAAGAAATATAGGATAATACACATTGATCACGGTTCTAATCCGCTTTTTACTTCACGAGTGTAAAAAGCTGGCATAATTCATGGGCCCAGCAGGCAGTAATAGTACACCACTTTATGAACTATGCAGCTATTTTATTCCCCTATCTACTTAAAAATAAAAAAGCTTTTAATAGTTTGATTTAGACATAAAAGTTATTTATGATGCTTCACCGATTATATTTATTTTTTTTTAACTTTCCATGAAAGCGATTCCTTCAGAAGTGTAAGCACATATTATGTCAAAGATCTTAGAGAAGAACATTCACACTAGCAAAGAAAAAGTGAAGAAGAAACTCTGGTATTGGAAAGAATTTAGGAAGCCTGTCTCTGTACTCTGTATGGCTTGGAAACCAGCACGCCACAAACAGAAATAGCTCTTCTACCATTTAGGTATTTTCTAAAAGCAATTAAAGTATAAACATGGGAAGTTTAAGAGTTCACTCAGAACAAAGGTGTCATTTAAACCAGCTCAGATGCTGGAATATTCACACATGAAGAGCGACTGGAGTCCAACTGCACTGACAGGCTCTAAAGGTGCCTTTACCACTCCAGCCCAAATCCAGGGAGTGCTTTTGGGGAAGAGTGCATCAGGCTTCCCTTAATGCACTTTAATTCCCATCTCAGAGCTGTCTCAGCAAACACCAACTGGATTTCTCTCCAGTGAAACTAGACTGCCTCCAGGAGCAAACTTCTTGGGCCCCTGTTCAGAGCTTGGCTCTCAATCCACAGGATCAGATCAATTCTGGGCCAGTGTAAAACCCCTGGAAAGGTCCTGGGGTGGATGACAGGTCTATGGCACCAGCTCCTTCCCTCCACAGACCCACCACTCTTGCTATGCCTTGCTGAGCAATGTAGATATAGCTCAGGGAGGCTATAAACCACCCAACAGGATGCTCTTCTCTACTGCCAACTGCTTTAAGTTTGTGTAACCAATCCAATAATGATATTTATTTAGGTTTCTAACTTAAACCAATCACTCGTCATTTTGCAACAAATGTTTTAGGATTATTACCCCATCCAACACTAAGTCAGGTTGTCCCTCACAGAAGCTAACACAAGTTGGGCATTCTTCAGGAAGACCTGGATTTCAGTAGGTTGCCATATTTTGGCAACCAGGATTCTGAATCCTTGTGGTGTAAGATAAACATGAGGCTCCTCAGTCAACCAGAACACACAAAACCATAATTTCAGAAAGCATTACTGCATTACCCAATTACTGGGTCATTACTGTATTAATGGTTTGTGAACACCAGTGGCACAAAGGACCCCAAAGCACTGCACCAAATGAACACACAGCACCATCACATCAGCTCTCCTACACCAGCCAGAGCTATGGTGCCCCAAATTTGTGAAGGTGCCATTCTGGAAAGTTTATCTCACAATCTTTGAACGTTCTTCTGCCCTGTGTATTCCCCACCCCCTCATCCCACCAAAGGAAAACCATCTCTCAAGATATCCAAACACCCACTCCTGCTTTCGCTCTTGGTTTGTTACAGTCTCCACTGTTTCCTGTTAACCATGACTACAAAACTTCACCTACTTTCTGCCACCATCCTGGTGAGCATCACTCCACTCCTTACCTGGCCGAGGTACCTCCAAGCAGGGCAAAACTCATGCTAGAAGGACCAAGTAGCTTGCTGATAGCATAACCTGGAGGAAGCAAAGTTTCCACCAAAACCATCCCTCTTCCAGTGGGCCATTATGCAGCAGAGATGCTACACGTTATTTCTGATGCATCCCAGATTAAATGCCTGCTCTGGTGGATGGACTGCTCTACAGTCAGGCCTGACAACATGCAACCAAATCAAAACACGACCCAGCTCAATTCCTACACTTCAAAAAAACCCAAGTTAGTGCTTTAGGTGCTATCTCACCTGTTTTATGTTCAAGCCAAGCGCTGTGTAGTGAAAAACATTTCAGCACAGGAATTTTGCAGATTCCCAGGGAGAAAAATAATGCCTCAGTTCAAAAGAAGAGGAGTATGTGACACTGCATAGTGCTTACCCAGACAAAAATTACTCCTATTTGGAGAGAAGCTTCAAATCATGCAGGTTTTACGTTGCCAGCCACGGGCCCACAGAACTGAGAAGTGCTGGCCAGGCACTGCAGGGGAACCTCAGAGCAGGGCTGTTGATGAAGGGCCAGAACAAAAGGACTTTCTTCGAGTGAACAGTGAAGATGAGCCTTTGAGCAAGAATTATATGCTAGCTCCTGGGAAACATCCACACCGAAAACCACAGAATAAGCCCTTGCCCTGGGGCTCCCTACCTCGCAGCGGCGTGGGGCTTGGAGCCAGTCAACTGGGTCACAAGGCTCGAAGCATTTCTACCTTCCCCAGCCAAGAAAACCACTTCCCGGTGGCACCTTTTATCTCAGCCTAGCTGCAGCACTCCCCACCCTTCTTCTACAAACAAACAACATTAACCCTTACCTCCTAGGGATCTCACCATCCCAAGGCTTGGCAACAGGCAATCACAAGGCTGAGACAGAAGGATCGAGGCAAGACAAGAGAAGAGAGAAGTGGGAACAGAGGAATGGAATAGTCTGCCATCAGCAGAGCTTGCTCTGACTATCTGGGAGCAGCACTTGGCTGGCAAGTGGAATCTTCCACTTGCAGCACACGCCACTGATATGTCCTACTTATGTGCTTTAACCACGGCCCATAGGTCTGCAAGAATGGTGGAAGAAAAGCACTGTGGAATTCCTCTTTGAAAGCATTTCATCTAAACCATGATAGGAGAGAAAGAAAGAAATAAATAAAAAGGATGGGGACCCTCCAGCCTCATTTTAGCCTTTTTCCTCCTCCTTAAAATATTTACTTTTTTTTTTGCAAACTTAAATAAAACTAATGGCAAAAAGCAGGGGAGAACTGATCAAACTGCCTGTTCTGCTCTGAACCACCTACAACCACCTTGTCTGGAAAAATATGAAGTGAGCAAACAGTCACTACTGGACAAAACAGGAAGATTTCAAGACAAATGGCTTGAAGTTACTAATAAAGTGGTTACAAATGTGCCTCCACAGGAAAATGGAGGCTGGATTTTTATTCTTAGCAAGGGTTACAGGGACCTTTTGCTTACACTTAAGCACTTTCATAAAGTAAAAAAGACAGACTTTCATTCGACCTGGCGCGACAGCCTCGCTGGCCTGGAGTGCAAAGCTGTAGATTATTTCCAAACATGCCACAGCCATCGACTAAAAGCATGTATGTGCAGCTACAGAACCCTGCTGAGAACCACCACCAGTCTCCTGAAAAAGAAATTGCTTCTAAATTCCCCAGTACTAACAGTTTAACATTACCTCTTTTGAGGAGCCACTTTTCTCTCATTTTTACCTTAGGAACCCAAATATGGACCAGACCTAGAGGGGCTGCACTGGGACAAGGTGCAGAGGGAGGAATACAGCCAGCTCAGTGGTGTTCCTTGGATTGAGCCCCCAGCCCAAGCATCTTTCACTCTTTTACAGGGAAAGAAGAACCACCACAATGACCTATTGGCCTGCTCCTCCAGGCCCTGGAGCTTCTCAAAAATAAAGAACTGAGGGTGTTCAGCGCCCTACAGGAGCTCTGGATATCTCGCAAGAGAAGCCTTAGCAAAGATAAATTCTCTGCAGAAGGAGAAGGCTCCATCCAAGCTCCTTCTCAGCCTAGAGTCCAACCCCCACGACCAGTGTCTTGGGTTCTGCAGAGGCAGCCAGGAGAAGCACTGATGCTCACAACACTTGCCAGGCTTCACTGAAGAATTCAAATGAAGGTCTCGTTCTCACAGAAAAATCTGTTCTGTTTAGCTAGTCCCACCTCACAACTGAAACTGCCCAGTGAACCTGACTGACAGGTCAGACAAACTACATTATGCCCAGGACAGTACCCTCCATGCTTCTTTGAATATCTTATCACTGCTGGTTTCCAATTTACTGGCTGATATAGGTGACTGCTCTGACATTTTTCAACCTTCATGTACTGTTTTACCCTTCAAAAGGGAACCGAAACCCAAGGTCTTTCAAGAGAGCACTTATTTCTTTCTTGTTGATTTGCAACACACCTTGAGCTTTTTCAAGACTCCGGGACCACCCAACATTCCACTCCCTGCCTTGAAAGCCAGCTTCTGACATACAGATCAAGTCTCCAGGTAGAAAAGATTTCACTCACAGCATCTTGTTTCGCAGTTCACCATAAACACGGTTTTCTGCACATCAGGAGAAGATGGCTCGTGCTGAAGCTCTTTGCAGGAAGGAAATGGCAATTTTAATTATATAACTGTAATCAAGAAATAAAGACAAGACTACCTCAAGGCTTGCCTGCCTAATCCAATGCAATGAATCAAGGACATCTCCTCCTCCTATTAATGCATTTAACAAAAGCCTAAATGAACCAGCAGTTAAGTGATAGTGGGGATGCTCTATACTAAGCAGATAAATCACCCATTATAATGTACACACCTACTTAATAACCCTCGATCTCACATCTTTTGTCTTGAAAACGTGAGATATTCTTGCCCTGAGAGCAACACCAAAATACAGCCACTCCAGTGGCTTTTTCAGGGAATTTAATCCAGGGAGACAGCACCCAGCAGAGGCTAATGCTGACCCCAAGGTAGTCACAGTGATGTCTGACCAGAGACGACCACCACCGTGGCTCGTGCGTGCTCGGAGCAGGCACGTGCCACCCAGATCCAAAGATGACTGTGACTGGAAGATCACATAATAGTGGCAAGGCAGAGGAAAACACAAGGACCCCATCTGCGCCGGCCTCTCTGCCTTAGCACAATACGCAACGCTCCGTCGCTCAAGGACCATCCAACTGGTGGCACTTATTCAATTAAAACGTGAAGGAAAAGGGGCCCCGAGAAGGCAGCACGCCTGTGAAGAGCTCAGGAGCTTCTTTGTGCATTTGTGGGAAGGGCAGAGGGGAACATGGCTGCCTTCACTGGGATTTACAACGGATTGCTTGCAAGGCTGGCTGTGCCACAGCTGGAAACCTCGCTCTCCTCAGAGCGCAGTACCTACCCCACGGGCTGCAGCCTGGAACGAGGGAACCAACACCACCCCCATGAGCCACCATCAACCAATCCAGCTTCAACAGCTCCACTGCAAGGGACTCTCCCCCATGATGTGGGCTTTGCCAATCGCTCCTCATACCCCCAACCAAACTGATCAACTCTTTGCACGGACAGTCGTTGATGCAGCAGAATAAGGGCGCTGTGAAGTTACGCTCTGTGCACCACATAATGCTTGCTGAAGATCAGTATTAGGGCCACCAACTCAGAGATAGAATTGCCCAGGTTTCTAAAAATAAAAAGCCATTAAGTACCAAAAGGAAACATAATCGTTGACTTCAAATATTCAGGCAAAATCCACAGTAAATAACAATAATTTGCTTGAAATAGTCCCACACGGTGCATTCACAGAAATCCAGCATACAATTTTCAAGAAACTGCAGGCAAATTAATTGTATACTTTCACCTTCTAGGCTCCACTCACACAGGAGAGGAACATTTCACTGCACATTGAGTAACCCATACATGTTTGAAAGGAATCTAATCAATAGTATCCATTTAATTTGAAATTAGATTAAATATGGACAAAGAGATCAGAGAAGCTTGTAACACCTGGGAGTATTTGTTCCAATTTCAAATCCACTTTTGCTAGCTGATTGTCAACAAGGTAGAAAAGTGGGGGAAAAAATCATCCACCAGTGACCACATTCACAGCCATGCCAACAAACAGGAAAGACACCTCTACCTGTAAATCACAGGTCTAAGGGAATACTTAAGAACTTCACAATCTGAAAAACATTCATCTTTCTCCAGCCCAGCATTTTGGAGGTTACTGCAAAATTCACCACATGTGGATAAGACCAAGGGAATCTTCCCCCCGCCGCGCTTTACTCCTACAAATGAAATAATAACAGATCATCTTGCTTGTTAAGATTTTTAAAGCATGTGTGTTCTACAAATACAGGTACAGAGCCAAATTTCACACCACTAACCACACAGTGCTTTGATTTCTGGTGCCATATGCAGCATCAGTCCACGGCATTCAGCAGTCGATATATACAATTTTTTTTTCCTTTCCTGGCCGTGACTTTGATATAGTGACTCATTACTGCTGTCAGATCATAAACACCAGAGAAACAGTTCCAGGAAAAAAATAAAATAAAGGAACATATCCATGCAAGCACTTCCCATTGGCTTCAGCACATTTAGATCATGAGGAGAAGGATCCACCACCCGGATGCTCCTGCACAGATTATCTGTCTCACTGCACACCCTTTGTAATTGACAGTCCAGTAAAAAATTGCCTAACAAATTCAAACTATTATTTAAAACATATAATAAGTGGGATAAGCCACTTCTTGTTACATTGGGCAAAGGGGAACTGAATGTCAGGCTCAGGTCTGGCCTTGGGTCCCTGGAAGGATGAAAGGCCCTTTGTCCCACACACCCCGTGCTCTGCCAAGCTCAATGGATCACGGAGCTCCTCAAGGCACCTCCCAGGATGGAGAAACCCCATTTCCTGAGGCTCTCCCTGCCTCGGGAAGGAGAGTAGGGTTTTATGCCCAAATTCTGTCCTCGGTTTAGTTCACACTCAAGCACTTGAGAACATTTGTTTTCTGTATTTCTGTTACGCAGAATGATTTACATGCTCCTCTTTTCCACTTCAGTCTTATCCACATCCTCAATATTGGTACCTTCACAGGAGGAGTGAAGTGAGTTCATAGACAAAAGATGCTTCAGGACTGTAAAAGGGGCAGGAAAACACCAAAACCCAGAAGGACCTTTTTCCACCTGAATTGACTAGACCCTTGTAGCTCCCTAGAAGAGAAGATTATGATCTCTTCTCTGGCGGAATGGCAGGGACTGAGAACAACATACAGGTCTCTATTGCCAGGCTTTGCCACAGGCTTTGTGCAGAACACACTTTATCCATAATAACACCCCTTTATTGGCATGGGGGCTTCAGTCTGACTTGTCAACCATCTAAGGAGTAGAAATCAACTGTTCTTTACCTCTCTATATATTTTCTCTGTCTGTTTGCTTACACCTGCCTGGTGAGCTGCTGGGCTGGAAAAGCACCACTGTGAACGCTCTCAGGGCCAGCAACCTCTCCTACCTGTGGCTGCCAGACCCGTGGCAGGGAACACGACCTGCCCAGCCCCTGGGACAGCAACCATCAACAAGGAACAGCAGCACAGACATCAGCACAGGGTAGCAACCAAACTCTGGGAACGCTGGAAACATGGGACTGATGGCCAAACCACAGCCCTCACTTTTGCTAGGCCAGGTTTAAAGAAAGACCATGTCTATCTACCTGGGTTACAGTCTCACCTTCCTTTCTCTATAGAGACAGCCTAGCAAACCTATCTGTTCTGCAGCTATTCTGAAGAATGTCTTCTAAATGACTGTCTCTTCATCAGCTTCTCATGTTGAGCAACCAAAGGAGATACTGCGATTCTTATCGCTTTTCACATATGATTTCACATAGTCTTAGAGAAGATAAACAGACGAGCTGCATGTTCTGTAACATTTGCTTTAGAGGTTTCAGTGGTAAAATGTTTGAAGCTGTTTCAAAACTAGACTGATGTATTGTCTGAACATTTTCCCAAAATAACCAAGATGCTCGACGTCGCTGCATTTACTGTACATAGGCGGCTACATCTCTCTGCTGAGGGGTTCTGCCCCGGCCACAGAACTTGGAATTCTGTCACCATAACCCTTCTCTTTGAGTCATCAAAAGGCTCTTTACTCGTTAGATTCAGAATAGAGTCTCTCACCTTTCTAAAGTACAAAATCCACAGGCAACTGCAAAGCTCCAGAAGGCGTCTCCAGTCCAGCTGCACGGCCGGCCTACGCGCAACACTTCGGAAACTGCTAGAGAAAACGAGCATGTTTGAAAAATACACTGAGCTCACGTTACCAGCCTCATTTACTCTACTAAAGCACCTAGAGCCATGTCATACCAATATTGCAATGTGTCCCTGTTGGTGATTACACGGATCAGAAGGTCAAGGGATTTCCCAACCTCACTACAATCCAGCCTGTGCATACAAACAAGCTCAAGCTCGGCTGAAACAGCACTCCAAGCAAAGTGGAACAAAACTTCTACAGGAGAAATAAACTAAGTAAAGTTGTTCACTTCATCACTGCTCTGTGCCTAAGGTAGTTGTTTCAATTCAGAGTTATTTTCAGACATGACAAAAACCAAGACTATTTTTCCTCTTCCAAAGAAATTCCATTGATGGTTCATCCGAAAATACTTTATGCTCTTATATCACCTCCAACGAAAGGTTCTTCAAAACCTCCAGCAAACTTTTAAACTCATTTTTGCAGTGAACCCCAAGCACTTGGTGCCCAGTCCACCCCATGTTTAAGACCATCTTTTTCCCAGCAGAGCACCCCCTCAAACAGCCCATCACCACAAGCTCAGTAGTTCCCTGCTGCTCCCAGTGCCTGTGACTGGTTGGTTCACTTTAAAGTTTTTATGAGTTATTTTTCCATTTGCAAATGTAGCAATGCAGAAAGATGGACTGACAGTGCTGGGCTGGATTTTCAAGTGGTATGTTCTGGGTAGTCATCTGTCAATCAGCTGCTGCCTTTTCCCTAGAATTAAGGATTTCCCCTAACTATCAAGTTCTTTATTGAGATCACTGACAAGAGCATCATCTGATGTTCCCTGTGCTGCACCTGTCTGTGCAAACCAGGACTTGGACTGAACTGTGAAGGTACCAACGTGGTCAGAGATGGCAATGGTTTATCCTCACTGCTAAAAGGAGTTCTTGGTGAGTTGCTGCCCTAGAAAGGGACAACCATCCTGCACTGTCCCCCAGAGCCAGCTGCTGCCTTCATTGCTGTCTGTTTTCATATTTGAAATACCAAGTTTCATTTTTTCACATTTGAAACTTCTTTCTAGTCTTGTTTAGGCTTTTGGAGAGGTTGGAGGAAAATTAGGGACTGTCCACAAGTGAAAGTAACACTTTGTAGTTTCATTATTTACACATCTGACGACCGCATGGAGTCAGCAAGGTTTTTCCTTCTAATACCAACCCTGAAAACACACTTTACAAGCAGAGTATGTTTTATTTTGTGTTTGTTGTTGTTTAAATGGAGCTCACATTTAGTTAAACCTCTTCAAATCAAAGCAGTTCTGAACTATTTACGTTTAATTTTCACTTTTCTTCTCAGCTCTACAAATAAGAATGTTCCACTCAGCACTGTTCCCCAAGGGCTATGCAAGCAGAATCCAGGCTTTATGAGTTCCTTCCTTCTTTCCTCTCCCTCCTTTTTGGTTTGTTTGGGTTTTTTGCCACAACAAAAAGTTTCTGGCCTGCAGTAGTGGATGGTTTGATCAATCCACTCACTCCACAGTGGGGATAAAATACACCAGCCAGACTGCTTGCAAAAACTCCCCAAAGCACACACAGGCTCCGGAAGAGAAATGCAATCCAGCACACTGCCCTCACTCCCTGCTTCTAGGTGTTTTATAGTATTTTGTCATTTATTCAAAACACACACAAAAAGAAAATAAAAACAGCAAATTCTCATGGTCTTTCCTCTATTTTTACTCAGGTGAACACCTGCAGATTAACCCAGTCATGGATGTCAACAGGAATTCTGCCTTAAGAAGAAGCAAAAAGGGAATTAAAAGAAAGACACTGGATTTGATCCTGTGTACCTGAATCATTATGATTAAAACTAAGCTCATTTAAAGCCAGAACTTCCTCCCCAAGCTCTTATTTTGCCACACTGACTACATGTAATAAAGTCCTTAGATTTGTTTGTTCCTGTTAAGTGTGAAATTTAATATTTCCATACAGTATCAATACAGTATCAAATGTATCTAATTAAATATATGATGCAGTGCAGCCAACCCAAGCATTACAAACCACGCCAACTTGTGCATTTCCCTCCCCTGCTGCTGTTCCAACCATGTAATATTAGAGAGAATTTAATTTCCTTAACAAAAAAAGCACGTGCTTAAAACATTATTTTTAAAGACTCAATGTGAAGTCCCCAGCATGGGCAGATGAGCAGAACAAGGGGGTCAGGGTGGGAGTGTAACACTCTGCCCTTGCTGCAGCTCCTGTTTGCCCAAGGGCTGGCTGCTGTGAGCCCACTCCCAGCACAGCAGCACATCTGTTTCCACTGTAATCACTACAGCTCAAAAACAGAGAAATAACTTTTTTTAAAATTATTTTGCAAGAACCCTTGAATTAACAGAATGCAAATATTGTACTGAGGCTGAAGTCTGCTATTTTGAAAAAAAATTACTTCTCATTTCCCCAATTTTCTTCTTTCGCTGGTGGGTTGTTGTGGTTTTTTTCAAATGAAAATGTTCACTGGGAAAACATCTTGAATTTCTTTTCTGCTTTTTATTATGAAAAACCTGCTCTTCCAAAAGTAGAAGAGTTAAGTGTCTCTAAAGAGTGCCAAGGTACATTTTCCAGACTCCCATCAATATCATTTAGTAAATGATGTAGAGCGCAGTCTTAGGAACAAGCTTCATCGAGGACCACAAACCTGATCCAAACACCTAAGTCAAAAGAAAACTTTTTCTAGGAAATTTAGTGGGTTCCGGGTCAGGTATTTTGCATGTTAAGCATCAGAGTTGACAAATTTCTGATTCTTTTACTAGGAAATTATCATGGAGGGGAAGTTGTTTTCTGTATTAAACAACTCAAACAGCTGAGTGTTTTTTCCTGAAACAACTAAGAAAAAAAAAAAAAACACAACACTAAAACATATTTTGCAGGAG
This sequence comes from Merops nubicus, assembly GCF_000691845.1. Classification (NCBI taxonomy): domain Eukaryota; kingdom Metazoa; phylum Chordata; class Aves; order Coraciiformes; family Meropidae; genus Merops; species Merops nubicus. The sequence goes on along the minus strand of NW_008594838.1, from coordinate 77,188 downwards.
CCCAACTTTGGAAAACACCAGTGTAAGACATGAATGTTCAGCACAAACATAACCAGCACAAGCATAACCATGCAAATAAACCAGTTGCAATAGAAACCACGGTATTAACTTCTCCACCAGGTACACTGTCAACAGCAGCATCGCTGCGGCTGTGCTGAACTAAAAAACAACCTTTTCCAGCTCCTCACCTTTGAAGGGTAAACAGAATTTCTGAAACCACTTCAGCCGTAAGATCTTTAAGACGACAGCAGTTTTGCTCCCCTTCAATCCGAATTGAAAGACATTTTGTGTCGTTACGGGAACCCTAAGGATGATTTCGCCTGGTGGCGAGATGAAAGCGCACACACATATTCTCTTAAGCACAAATGGAACACGAAACATGGCAGAGGAAAGGTTAAGTAGCATTTGACTGATTTTTACCTCATGGGAACTATAATTTACACGCCGCATTCATCCAAGGTAAGAGGGTTCAAATGGCACAAATTAAAAGCCTGCAGTTTCTTACTTCTGTTTTTAACATATCGTATTGACACACAGCCAGTTTTTAAAGTGATAAAAGGTTTCTATCAAAATCTCAAACAGCAAGAAGATGCACTATTTCTACACTGTCAGCATCACTGTATTTTACTGCATCCTTCCTCACTCCTTACGACCACTGTTGATGATTATAAAATAGTAACAGTCCATCTGCAGTCCAAAAGGACAAATTAATCTTCCAGACACCCAGGTCTTACAATCAAATCCTGCGCAGAAATTTCCAGGAACAGAAATAATTAAATTAATGAGAGGGGTTTTTTTTAAAGAAGGCAGCAAACCAGAAAAGCAGCAAGCTCAAACAGCTACCTGGGGTTTGTGTGCAGAGAGATGCTGACACCTGAGGCTGTCCCACAGGCCAGGTCCAGCACCACGCTCGGTATCCAGCCCAGAACCAACTCCTTTCTGGTGCTTTTGGTGATGCTGCCCACGGAGGGATCTGGCACCTTTCCAGCTGCCTGGCAAGCTACCTGATCATCAGTGTTCCTAGTGCAACGAGGGAGATGCTCATGCCCTGTGCTGAGGATGCTGCGTGGAGATTCGCTCTAGCAAAGGTCACCTTTGGTTTCAGGGGTGAGTAAGGACAGCTCAGAGCACCCAAACCCCCCTTGCTCCAAGGCACATGCAGCCAGCTGCCTGGCAGCACTGGTCCTGAGGGACAAGGGAATAAAGAATGGAAAATGGATCTGAAAATTGGGGAAGTACACAGGGCTCCTTTTCACTGGACTCCTGCACACTTGAGCTCGTGGTGCCCTCTTACTGCACGCTCCACAGCCTTTATGGGCTCGCTCCCTCGGGTCAGCTCCTGCCCCAGCAGCTCTCCTGACACCACGGGCTGCTCTTGGCCATAACCCTCCTGCGCATCCAAGTACAGTTTTCAGAAGTGTCATAGGCTATCAGGAACCCACAGTCAATTAAAACAACTCCAGAGAACTACATCCCCATCAAAAACTCTCCTGAAGTCAGGACCAGGATGCTCCCGAAAACATTCCCGAGCAGTTGTTAATACCCAGCAAGCAACTGCCTGGTAAACTCCACAAGCCTTTTATAATTCTCATCAATGAACTCGGGGCATCACAAAACCAGCTACAGATACTATTGCAACAGTCATTGCCAAAAAGCATCAATGATTTCTATCAGCAAGGCAGAGATACTCAGCAGAGCTTTGGCACAATGCCTGCTTCCCATGGCTACTACCTCAGGACTCTGCACCGGGTCTAACAACGCTCATCAATGTGCTTGGAGCACCTCTGGGATTTCCAAGCACTGTGCTACTGCAGATCCTGACTCTGGCCACCTTGCCAAACAGAGCAGAGACACTGCAAAAACTGGGAAACAGCTTTTTCTGGGTCAGTAAGTCAGTGTTTTCCCATGCCTGATTGGCTGGGGCAATTCCACTTCAGCGTTAGTGTTGACAGAAAATATGTGCTGAGAATTTTAGCTTTCAGGATGTTCTTTAGTCATTTTGGTGATCTGATGTGGCACAGGAAATATTAGTGCATATTCTGTATTTTCAGTCACACTCACCTCACCATTCTTACAAAAAAGACAACAGAGTCAGATCACTGAGACTGAAATTATGAGCAATCTGACAAAAGTCAGAGTTGGGGGAGGAAGGTGATAAAGACTCAGCCAAATGTTAAAACTATTAGTTCATAGCCTGATATTTTAATTTCCACTCGGCTCTTATTAAGCCTAGCTCCAAATTAGGAGGTTGATGCAGAGCAAGCCTCACGGTGATGCTCCCTGCACCCGCTGGCCCCTCGCTCTGCAGCACGGCAGGTCCAGGCTCATCTCTACTACTGATCTTAGAGACTTTCAATATTTTGGCTGTGTATTTAATATCAAATTAGATGAAGACAAGCTATCTTCCACCTACCTCTGAAAATTCATACCGCCAAATATGACAGATCAAGACCTCACTGCTCCTTTCACAGGACTGTGAGTTTTAGGCTTGATCAAAGTGTACTTGTGATTAATTATGTACAGAGACCATTGTATCAGCTGCACTGGGCAGTGCTCCCCTCCCCTACTAATCAACAAATCTCTAACATTCTCTTCCCAGTGCAGAATAAAGCTCCTCTTCAATTGGCAAAAGTCCCAAAGTTCAGCTGCTGCTGCTAGAACACAATTTGCACTCCTCTGGATCACCAGAAGGGAACTGAGTGGATCCCTAATGCAGGATCTTCCCCAGGTAATTTCTGCAATGCACATTACTGAAGATGGGCTTCACTTCTCATTCTGTGGAACCGGCAAGGTGCTCCACAGCCTTAATATGGAATGCCTGGTTTTTTGTCTGTGAATGTTATTACAACACACAAGGCTCCAGATAAAGGAGTTCAGAAGCACCAACCAAAAAAATATCATTAAGTGAACAACTTTTTGCAGGAAGGTGCTGTCTTAAATCAAAGATCTACTAAGATCCAGCACAGGACAGAAGTGCACTGCAAATCAAGATTTCAAAATAACACAATAAAACTTTTCACAACTTCCAAAACAACTGCACCTCACCCTCTAAACTCAGACCTACCTGCCTATTCAACTCTGGAAAGACAGTGACCTAACCACAGCTGTAATGATGAGCAGTGCAAACTACAAGATCAGGATTTGGTTCCTAAACCTGGTGGGAGCCTGCAAAGCATCAGCTCCAGCTGGGTGCTCCTGAGTGTCCCACCACCCTCCCAACCCCAGCACATCCCTGTCCCCAGCACATCTCTAGCTCTGCATTCCTCTTGCTCTTTCTCCTTTAATCCTGAAACTGTGAAAACCCAGAAGTCAAACTTACAGTCCTTCTGAGGGAGGGAGGATGGACAGTGTTTCCTCCTTCACTGCCTTTCTATACCCTTCTTTCTGTGAGCTCTGCTCTGGGGATGAAGAACTGCTCTTTGCAGGACACCCAGCTCTAGCTGGCTAAAATAATTAAGATAGAATAATCAGGACTGAAACCCTGGGCACCCACGTATCAAGTCAAGACAGGGTATTTTATTCCCCCCCTCTCTCTTTTTTTTAACTACTGTAGGTTAGCCTAATTCATTTGTGTTCCCACCAAATTAAAGACACAGCACACAGACAGCATGCCAGCGAAAAAATATGGCAACAGTAAAAGTTTACAAATTTAATTTGCAATTGTTTTAGCAAAACAGCTCAGTCCACTCCTTCAGTTTTGGAAAGTAATCAGCTCGTGCTAGAGGAAGTTACCAGCTCCCAGGCACCAGCATCATAATGCAGACTTATTTCATCAGAGATTAAGACCAGTTTTTCAGTTAAGAAGCAGATTTTGCAAGTGAGGCAACGCTGCAAGTTATAATACTGTGGGATCTTGAGCCGTAGGAGGGGAATACTTGGAGGGATAACACCAGGGAAAAGATCACGGGCCAAATTTCCCTTTAAAAAGCAACGCTGGTAGACAACACAGCGATGCCCCTAAAAGCTGCACTGAGACCCCCAAAGGGGACCCTTCTCCCAGGCTGTAATGAAAAGGCAAACCTGGGGTTTCCGCTGGCTACAGTGAAAGGGTTAAGCCCAGATTTCAGTCCCCTGGTTCAAACCGCCCAGCGAGCACTCCCTGCCCAAATTACAGCAGCGCACACATCCAGCAGATGCCGTTCAGACAGGGGCTTTCCTTGCCCTGAGGTACAGTTCAGTTTGTCCATTCTACTGTGCAATTACAGAATCAATAAAACATCCCTTTGAAACTCCCTGGACTAGTGCCGACACGCAGACAGTAGTCAAGCTGACATTTTTTGCCGTTTCCGTTATTACCACCGTCAAGCCTTCTGAGAAGCAAGACATCAAAACCCGGGCGCCGCAGAGCAAAGGAGGAAAAGCAAAGGCAGAGCTGAGGTTTTGTTCATCACATCGCTCCCCGGGCGATCACACGGGACCAGGCATACCTGCAAACAAAACCTCCTCAAAGCCAGCCAAACAGACATCGGGAAAGAGCACGCTTCTGAAAAGCACGTGTGCCCCACCCTCCTCTGCTGCAAACACATCGATAGCCTTCCCTTTGCCTTTATGTTTTTGGAGGAAAGAGGGAATTGCTCATGGCAGAGCGCTTGACCTAAATGGGGAAGCTCTAATTTGGGGATGAACTTATTAAAGAGCCAACGCCAAGCGCCCTGTTGCTGGTATGTGCTCATGAATGCAGTGTGAGATGTGGACTGTGTGTAAGTGGGGAGGTGGGGTTGAAATCTAGCCATCCATCTGCTTCTGAGCACTGCCTGAAACACTGAAATAGAAACGGGAAGCTGCAGAGTGCCAGGAGGAGAACCTGGGAAGAAAAAAAATGCAGGAGCAGGACGACAAAGAGGCATATTGAATTCACATGTTCAGTCACTATTCCCTCAGCAAGAGATTCAAAGGAGATTTGAATAACCAAGGACATGTCCGGCAGAGAAGCATTCATCACCTATGAATGTGCAATTTTTGTTTCTCCTATAATAATTAGACAGATTGTCCCAAATTGAATGAAAATACAGAACTGAATGTCCTAAAAGCACCTCCTGGAAATTACCATCTTCAGATATTTATTTCCATGTTGACTACATAAATTACAAATTTTATAATCATACATTTTGAGCTCTAAAGCCTGGCATGTGCTGTCAGTACCCCACATACCTACATTTCTCGTGGAAAAAAACAAACAAACAAACAACTATACATATAAAAAATTCACTCAAACTGCTACTTCTGTATCTGAGAACCTAAAACAACTATATATATAAAAAATTCACTCAAAACTGCTACTTCTGTATCTGAGAACCTATAAAACTTGTAACTCCATCCAGCCTGTTCCCTCCATGCCAGGCAATGCAAGCTCCCCAACACGGACCTGCCAGGACAACCACAGCTAAGGAAAGCCCACCCTGGGGATATGGAGCCTTTGCCATTTCTCACCTGCTAATCCTGAATCTCCCCTAAACAGGTTGTGAACTGTACAAGCTTCCTGGGGGAACTACAACAGCATTTTTCAAATAATAACCTATTCAGAAGGGTTTGCTAGTTGGAAAAGATGGCACAGGCGACTTGCAAAGATGCTTAACACCACACGACTCACAAAATGCTGAAGTTTTTTAAGAAGATTCTTATTATAACTGTTAGATTCCAGTGTTCACAAATAGTAATAAAATCACTAGTAACAAAGTGTTTTATTCTGATGGTTTGTTACACACTGATGTCCCAGGCCTCCAGACGGAAGGTAACACACTTACAAGGCAGTGGTGGGGTAAGGAGCACTGTCCCCATCTCAAAGACCTGGAAAAAAAAACCTGCTCAGTGCTCTACAAAGCAGCCAAATGAAAAATCCAGCTCTCCCAAGTTCAAAGGTTAATTTATAAAACTGTATTTCCTCCCAGAGGATGCTCACGTGTCTTCTATACCAACCATAGGCCAAATAATAACTCATTTGGAGATCAACTTATTTCAAAGAGGTTTCACATTCAGCAGTGAGCACGAGGAGAGAGGGAGGATGTCTCACGTTCAGACTCTGTCTCAGGATATATCATATCTTTTCTCCAAACCAGTTCTCTTTGTGGTATAAGATCACGGGTGTGTTAACTGTAAAACCTCATTTTAAAGCAACCAAAGCTGAAGATAACATGGTTGTGTCATCTGTACAAATATTCTGTACTGCAATGAGAATGTTGGTGTACCAGAGGAAGATCTGGCTGAACACAAAACAGTCAGAGCAACCGAAACTGAGAGGATCCTCAAGCCTGGCTTGTTAGGAGTGACCTAAAACGGCCTCATTTTGACTCACTCTTCTCTACCTCCTCCATCAGAGGATTCAAAGGGAAACTGCAATTCAACCTTCATTGCTGTAGCACAGCTGCAACATAACTATTCTCTGTCAGGAAAGAAAAAACAAGTTGTGGGTGCCTGAATGCCGATAGATCACTTTTGCTTTAAGAGTGCATCATGTCAATCAAAACTAAATTCCTTCTGCTCATCACAGGAGCTTGCAACCAAGCAATACAAAAAATCTCATTCGAGTTCAACCAGTAATGTGTTCAAAGGCTTCCCAATCTGCTCTGTCTCTGGCACCAGCAGCCGACAGAGAAGAGGCAGAGGAGATCGGAAAAAAAGAAAATAAAATAAAAAAATTACTTGCTGTGCAAGTAGAAAGGCCTCTAAACTAAAATAAAAATAAGCATTAAAATGTGTGTGTTGGACTAAAAGGATATACAGCAGGTTGAAATGTGCTCTGTCTTCCTCACTGGTGAGGAAAGACCTCTATAACTCACCACGAGCTTTGATCACTCGTGAGCTATCAGCTATTTCTTTGCTGCTCGAGTAAATATAAGTCATTCACAGCTGAAACATAATTTCTCTCTCTTTCCCCTGCCACTATATGTTGTGTGCGAATACGTCTTGTATATAGGCACACTAACACAGTGTGCTGTTCAAATACACATCAGAGTTCACCAGATGGTGGGGATTGCCAGACACTCGTCGTTGCCATGAGTTAGGAGCCATGGTGTAACTCATGAATGATGTGTCTAAGCTGCATGTGGGTTTTGCATAGTTACATTCCCCTCACCGACACAAAACTGTTTTCTTATTATGTTCAACCTGCAACTGTTTACAATTGTGAGACTTAAAGGACTGTTGAGTATCACGGTGGTTTTTTTGAGCTCTGAAGGAGCTATTTTCATCTGGGGGTTATGATTCACACCCATACACACAGGATTATACACAGTTTCATAAACCTGCGGCCACAGTCAGTGCCCATGTTTGGGCACAACCTAAAAAACCCAGCCTCAGAAAAACAAAGGTGTTTTACCAAAAATACTCAAGATTTTAAGAGGCAATCATCTTAATTATGCATATGAAAAATATATGAGATTGGCGCTAAGGTTTTATGTACGGGCCTCAGCACGTACTTGGGCACTAAGATATTTGGGCAATAAATTATGTGAGCATAGGCTGGTAAGGATGTGAATGTTGGGTGAATTGGCAATTTCCTAGTCTTTAATTAATGATGGTGTTGAGAAAGAATGTGGCCTTCCTTCTAAATTAACAATGATTTTTAATCAGCAAGTGGATCTGCCCGTTTGAAGTTGAAGGTAGCTCTAGGCTTGCAAAGAAAGGAGCAGAGCCTCCAGAAAAAAAAGAAAAGAAATCTTGGCAATGCACTCAGGGTCCTACCAGACCCTCGTCACTGCCTCCAACAGAGCCTGTACCTTGCCCAAGGTCTCCAACAGTCAGAGTCAGTGGTGATGGTGGTAGCGATGAAATAAACATCAAGGGAAATGGAGAAAGGTAAGAGCTAGGAGGAAGCAGAAAGCATCAGGGCTTGGGAGAGTTTCCATCCAATTTGAAAGGGCTGGAGACAGCTCCGCTCAGCAGACACAAGATGTCCAAGAACAGCTCCAACCCAACACCAGGAGAGATGTCAAAGTATACCAAACCCCACAGGGTCTCCTTTTCTTGCATGCTTTAGACATTTCCACCTCCAACACAACCATCATTTGCAGAGAGGTCTTGGTAATCTCCAGCCAACAAGAGGATACCACATTAAGATGACAACCCAGTGAAGTATCCCAGAAAACAGTCATTTTACTGTTGCTTTCCTAATCTATCCCTATAAAACCCATTCCACCCATCTAGCTACTGAATATAATTCACCTTTCTCAGTTTTAGACTCTTACAGACTGAAGTCTATTGAACGAAATCAGTTCCTGTGCCATCAATGCTCAGGAGAAACACTCAAGTTTAAAGATCAGGGACATATTCTTGCCTGAGTGTTAACTTTTCAAACGGCCTAGTGGTTTATAACATCTAAAAAAAAAAAAAAAAGTTACAAGCAGCATTTGTTATTTTAAGGCTTTACTAAGGATCGGATGCCTCCAAGGGCTAGGGCTTCAGCTCCAGTTAAGCACACAAGCTTGCTATCCAAAATTTCTTTGAACTAATAAAATCCCTGGAGGTTATCAGATTGGGCTGAATATGGACTAAGGTTTTCAACTCCTCCCCTTTTATCTGTAAATACCAGGAGAGGAGCTCTCTAGCACCCCAAGTCAGATCGTTTCCTGTCTTGGCTGGGAAGCACCTCGGCAGACACTGGAGGCCATGTCAAGCAGCGGGGCCGGGGCTGTGGGCAGGAGGCTCCGTCAGGCCCCGCCGGCGCAGCCCGGCCCCGTTTCGGGGAGCGTGTTTCGGCACGGCCAGGTTCCGTACAGCCCCGACGCCCAGACAGCACGCTGAGGCCAGAGGGAACACTGTCTCCCCATCTCCCCAACTCCGTGGGGCGGATGTGCCCAAGGCGCTGCACCCCCCTAAATTTGGGGTGCCCGGAGAGGTGGGCCGGCCCTCCCCAAGACAAACATTTCCCCACATCCTCACCAAACCATCTTCTCGTCCCCAGGTCACGCGAGTATCAGCAAGCACTCAAGAGCCCGAGCCCACGGGGTATTCAGTCCCCCTCGTCTGACAAGAGGCATCTCACCCCCAGTCAGAGATTATTCAGATGCAGGAAGAAAGCAGAGAATCAAAAAGTCCTCTGTCTGCCAGAAATGTGCCTGCTGGGAGCCGAGCACACACTGAATAGCCTGTTCATGGTGTCTGTGCTAAAAGTAAGGACCTGGCTTTCTTTCTTTCTTGATGTCGATACAACTTAAGGAGCAGAAATAGTTGACTCAGGGAAATCCTGGCAATCTTGGAAATAGAAGACCCATGCAGGGGGCAGAGGCATCCCCCCCTCCCTACAACATCCTTCCCGTTACATCCCACCCAAGGAGAGGAGCAGCACTTTGTGCTTTCAAGCAGGCTGAATAGATGGTAGTTGGGAAGCACGAATGTACAACACTAACAAAAAATCAGTGTTGTGCTCCTGACTGAAAAGCCTGGCAGTCTGAAGGGTACACACGTGTGACATTAAAATAAAAATGCAAGTCTTGCATGGATGAGGAGCTGAAGTTTAATCCAGCCTAGTGAGAACTAGCAGCCTCCTCCTCAAAAATCAGACCAAGTTCATCAGATGAACTATTTCTGATTTTTTAGGCTATTTTCTAAAGAACTTTCCCTTGGCTCCTCAATGCTCTCAGGTGCTGTATCTCTTGACTTCACAGCCTGCTGACAACAAGCAGCTCATACTTGCTAAAAAAACTACTTACAATTTTTACACAACAAATACAAACCCCAGCCACCCTATCAAGTTTAAGAAGAAGGCACGTCTTCTCTTTTCTGAGGCATCTTAGGCTTTTCTTTTTTCAACTAGACCAGCCATGAGCAGGAACTTCCACAGTGACATTTTCAGAGCTACTTAAGATGTTCCAACTGCCCAAATTCAGACAGATAGGAAAAAAGAAAAAAAACACACACCAAACCAACCCTCCCTGGCAATTTTGCAAATCCCATCCTAAAACTTAACATATTTCTGCAACACAAAGCCATCGTTAGCCCCAGAAACCGATAAGCCATTCCAAAAGCCACTGATGCAGGAGAACCCTTGGTGCCCCACGCCAAGCCAGTTGTCACCCCTAGCCAGAACCACTTCAGGCGACTCACACAACTCTGAGCAGCCTGCTCTGGTCACAGATGTCCCTGCTCGCTCCAGGGGAATTGGAACTAGACGACCTTTAAAGGTCCCTTCCCACCCAAACCAGTCTACGATTCCACAGCCCTGCGAGGCTGCGTCCTGCAACAACAACGATGCGATTTGAGATTCAGCTCCTGACACCCCACGATAACCAAGAGGGGGCCAGCACCGAAAGGAGGCACAAGCCACATCCCCGGGGTGCAAAAGGCAGGGAGAGGGCTGGGAAAAGCCAGCGCCGAGGCGGGGAAGGAGGCAGCTCGGCGGCACGCAGCGGGCGGCTGGCTCCGGCTCAGCTCCCTGGCACAAAGGACCTTTGGGGAGCTCGGCTCCCGGCTACGAGCCCTAACAACTTCATTACTTAATTAACTGGTGCAGGCGATGCGATCTGTGCGGGAGGCAGAGGCGGGGAGCCGCCCCGGCCCCCCTC
>NW_008594838.1:54768-66677 GCF_000691845.1 Merops nubicus | reverse complement strand
GCTCTCGCTCCTCTCCGGCTGCGGCACGCTACACAATGCAGCACATGTACCAGCCATAAAGTTATCCAGGCAGTTGCTTCGCTTGCCTGAATGCTGACTACAAGCGTGGCCTCTGGATGCAAATTACTGGCTTTTATAGGTTCCTAAAAACATTTCACTGTGTCTGCTGAACAATGTGGGAGTTGTAGAAAGGGCCCGATGATGGCAATGATGTAATTAAAAGCTGTGAGTGGAAAAAAAAAACCATTAGATTCCTTCTTCCAGACAGAAAAACTGGTAAAAACGTACTTCTTAAAAATAGTTTAAGAGAAAATGTCAAAGTAAATAAATAAAAAACCCATATTCACTGCTCCCCCCAATCCCTCAAGTTTCCAATAGCTTCCCCGCTCAGTGCCCGTGAAGGAAAATGTACACGCTAGAGCACATCCCTAAGCCCTACACTCTATCTGGAAAAAAATGAGATAGAGAAACTCTCCCTATCTAATCACTGGCCCCGTCTGGTAGTAACAGAAGTTACTATCTCTGCCTGACTGTCAGGAGCTGTACAAAAGCAATCGGTGGCTGGGGCTGATATGGGAGCGAGAGGTACGAGGGCTGTAAAGCCGCTGGCGGCTCCGTTAGCTGGTCCCAGACAGCCTGGGATGAGCCACGGGGAGCATCCAACCCAAACTGACATCCCTGGGGAGCCAGGCATCACAGGGCCCTTCTCCCATGCTGGGACACCAAGAGGACTTCAGATAAACCCTGCCCTTGGCATGCCTGGACCAACACAACGCTTGCTGTTTACCGATAAGGAATTCACCCACCCAAGACGGGGATCCTCTGAAGTGTTATTTCACCTCTGAAGTGATATTTCAAGTGTTATTTGTGGGGTTAAATTCCTGATTACAGCAGAAAAAGAGCGGGGGGGGAAACCTCCCATCCAAATGCTAAACATCTCCCAAACCCCAGTAACCTTCTGCCAAGCGAATTCTACATGAACATTTATTTGCTCTATTAAAACTTACAGAGGGGAATGACTTCTGCTTTCTCTTCCCTGCCCAAAAAATTAAATGTACAGCATTACCAAGGGGCAGCACTGCTGGCAATGCAAGGGCTGAACGTGCAGGGCCAGCGCCAGGGCTCAGCACCTCTGGGCAGGAGCTGGTCCCGAGCTCCTGTGCCCAACAGAGGAACTTCCTCCAACAGCACATTACCACACACTCCAAGTACAGGCATGCTTCACAACATTTCTCCAAGCATTAGCTGTGGCCTCAAACAATCAAGGAGCTTTTTTTTTTTTTTTGCTTGCCTTTTTTTTTTTTTTTTCTTTGGAGAAATGATCAAACCGGGGGTGGGGACAGAACATCCTGCGTGAAACCGCATCCTGAACAAGCATCACCACGATTCACTGTAAATAAATACTCTCTCCTTGCAGCACTTCCGTCAACTGTCACTGCCTTGGCTCCAATCACCTTTCAAGTCCAAACAGGAAAGCAGAGAAAAGCGAGTGAGATGGCAGATATGAGGTTTAATTTGCTTTTCACTGCAGTTTTCATTGGTGGTGCGCTTCCAATTCGTCGGCATTGCCAGCTGCCTGGAATCACTCCTGGACCCAGTTTTTTCCTGTTAACCTTCATAATTGTATTATTATGGGCAAGCCCACAAACTGTGCTACAAAAAGCTGTAAAAAGTGCAGCTTCCACCCTTTATTAGATAAGCAGCCAGATCCAAACCCTGCTGCTGCAGACAGAAAGGCAACTCAGATTTACCAGAGATGTTTCTTCACCTATGTTTTACATAATGCAAGGTCTGTCTGCTAAAAAAAAAAAAAATAAAATTATGTGTATGTGGTGGGGAGGTGGCAAAGGGATTACAGGATGAAATAAGTTTGACCTCAATTTTCCTGAAAACTTATAAAAACATTTATATAAATTTGGAAAGATCAAAGATGTGAGAGGATAGGAGGAGAGTGCAAGTGGGAGCTAACTCGGTGTATGCACGTGAGCCCTACAAGGGGTGGGAACGTTGTGCACCCCATAGTACTTCAAATAATCTGATGACAGAGGAGGAGGAGAAGACGAGCTGCCTCTCGTGGGCACCCCCTCGTGGGCACACCAGCCGGCACCAAGGCTGGAGGGACAGGGTGGTTTGCAGGGGTGAACTTGTCAAGGAGCTGAAAAACTGGGGGGAAAAACCCTTGTGAGCCTCCCTCAGAGCCTTCAGGAGGGGAGAGAAGACCCTGGCAGGCACGGTCTGCCTGGGCGTGCCGGGATGCACGGGATCCCCTCCCCACTGCACACGCACGCAAGGAGCAATTTAATTAATAAAAGTAAAAAAATGAAGAATTACATGTAGCAGCAAAGCATTATTAAAAGCCGTAATGTCTCAAAGGTTCCTATGAAGTCATGTTCTTACAATTCACTCCGAAGAATTTAAAGACAAAATTACATGCTTGGTAATACTCCGGGGAGCACGATTTTCTATGTGGCCCATTGTTTGTGTATGATGCATGGCTTTGAGAAAGTGGCATTGTTAGAGGGATCATAAATCACAAAGGGGAAGTTTGATTTTAAGTATTCAAAAAAAAAAAAAAGACTTAATCCAGACAGGGCTTTTGGCTGCTGCATTTTTCAGCTTGTTTCAGTAAAGGAACCACCAGCAGACTCATGGATGCTGTGGGGGTCTCAAGCTGCTGAGATGATTATCATCACCCTTTTTGCAGCCTCTCCAGAGAAATAAGCATCCTGCAGCCTGTACCACAGGTTTTGTATCTCCGATTCCAAGAGAACGTTTATTTTTCTAAAGATAACTCTTCAAGATAAAAATCTTGATTATTAAAGAGCAGCACTAAACGTTCCCTGCGTTGCCTTTTGCAAAGTTCACCTGGTGTGGTTTGCCACCTTAGTTTTTTTCAAATGATCTCTGGTTTTAGTGTGGTTATTTATTCTTAGGTGCATTATTTCTGAACTTGGAACCGAAGTGGGCTCTGTGCACTTCAAAAGCAAAGAGCAAATGCCAAAAATCACTAACTACCCACACGTACCCACCCCATCCTTCACGGTGCACATGAATTAGATAGTGGCCTACCTCCCAAAGCAACCACAACGAAGCTATTGCTCTGATGAGGCCAATGTATTTCACATCTCATCAGAGCTGAGAACTCTAAACGGGCTCCATAACACTGCCCAGCTTCATTTCAACCTCTACCTAAAAACCTACCAGAAAAAAAAAACAAAACCAAACCAAACCAAACCTAAAAACCAACCAGAAAAACCAGGAGATAACAGATGTCACAATAAGAACATCCCAACAGTTAGCAGTAACTCTTTGTTAGGATCAAACCACACAACTATTTGCAAAGAAAGAATCCACACTTTCAAGAATGAATCAATAGGATCAACAGATAACAGCCAACTAGAAAGTCAGGAGAGTCTCCAGGCTCTGAGACCCCAACTAGGCACCTCTGAAGGGTTGTTTCTCAGACATGTCCAAGCACGCAGCAGCACCTGCTTGAAGAATGGGAAGCCCACATCACAACACAATTGGGCATCTTCTCTTCCCTGAGGGGATGAATCCCAAAACAGACCACGTGGGCTCACGCACAGATTAGGCAACATTGCTCTCGTTTGTCATCTCTTATGACCTGCTCTGTCTCTATCTTGTGTTTGGTCTATGTATTTGTTCTTAAGGTCTATCCACACATCCAGGAAAATCTCAAGTAGAATTCATTCTTAATGCAGTGAAACATTAAAACTTTTCAAAGCAAATCTGAAGAATCAGCTGTGGACGCCTGAATGGATGCACCACCATTTCCAGCAGCACGTGACTTCCAATTACAAATCATAGCTCTATAAACCACATTTGCCTGGGACTCAGTCCTACATCTCTGCATCCTGCAGCCCATACAGCTTCTGTCCTGCTGCAGCACAGTACAAGTATGAACACATTTGGGTTATTTCAACGTCAGTGCCCAGCTAGTACCAGACACCCCAGCCTCGACTCCCGGCTGGCATAAGTCAGCACAGCTCCACCAACTGCACAGAACTAAGGAACTGTGTCAGTTCATACCACCTAAAAATCTGACCCCATTCATCTGATTTGTCTCAAGATAGTGACCACAGCCAGAATGTAAAAAGAATAAATTAGCATGGATTAAGCCTGGGAAAACCTGCTGAGGAAGCTTGACTGTGTTAAAATACACATACCGATGTTAACTTCATTCACCCCTAAGTGTGCAGCTTAATAAGTCATATGGTCTAAAAATCATTAACTAATGGGATCAGTCCATTACTAGTTAGCCCTATGAGATGAAAAAAAAAACCCCACCTTTCTGTTTAAGAACCAACTGCTTGCAAATTTATGATGGTTGACTCAAGAAACACATGGCACCTTCTTCTGCCGAAACATCTGCCTCCTTCAGGAGAGCTGACTTCACCCAGCACTGGTGGAAGGTCTGTCTGACTGATTCTTGCAGCATATTTGGCTGCCAACGCTACACCGAAGAACTATTTATGTCCAAGTTGGGCTTGGACATAGTCTGGAATACAGGCAGAAATGAGAGAGCTAAATCAAGCTAATTATTTTGAGAACTTCCAACTAGAAATATTATGACAATAAATTCCACGTGTTTCTCTCAAGTTCTACATGTTGCAAAGGATTTCTGCTCCGTGTGCTTAAAAAGGTCATCATATGGAAACAATTACAGCACACAACTGACTTCTACTGATGCAAGGACAGCTGACCCATCTTTATGGGCATTTTAAATAATTTATGTCCAACTTTAATGCAATCTGCTCTACTTGACATCTCTGACCCAAAGCATATTGAGGTTTATGTTGGGTTTCTTTAACATTCAGACCCTGTCAAGGGAAGCTGTGATCTATGTTACGAGATGAGCTCCTATCAGCCACCAAGGAAGGGCTCTACCAATTCTCACGGTTGCCCACGTGCCAAGTTCTGGCCAAAGAAGTGCCTGTTTAACTCTTCTTCCTGAGAGTTTTGTGTAGCCAAGCTCACTGTCTTCCTACCTCTGCTGCAGGATGCTTAGAAGGGGACCAGAAAGAGCTGGTGATGAAGCTGGTGGGAAGGGCAGGGCTTCACCACAGTCTGAACAAGAACGTGACCAGGGCTGCCACACAAAAAAGCTCACTGCAAGGGACACAGCCTTAGAATAGGAGATTCTGAGGAAATGTTGCCCATTCAGTTTAGCATGGACCTCTCTTGTACACAGCTGAGGCCAAGTGTCCAAGGAGCTACTTGGGACTTGCTGCCTTTATCTTCAGAGAGATGACGTTGGTGACCACAACTTAATCCACCCCAAGCATGAGCTTGATTTAAATCAAAGTGATCTGAATCACTGATTTTAATCATGGTTTATATCAGGAAGCAGGAAACATGGTTTAAATAATTGATTTTAATCTTGTTTTACATTTGTGCTTTTAATATTTGTTTTCTTAAAGAAAGATTGATTCTAATTGGTTAGCAACTTAATACAACCTTTTCATTAAGCTTTTCTCCCTGCTAATCAAGAGAATAGGTTATTTTCACATTCATTTTATCTCTAAGTTTTAGGTTATAACTATGTTAGAAATTATGGCTCATTTTAGCAGTTGTTAATTTTGTTATATTGATCTTCATTTGGTTGAAAAGTGGAACTGCAACAAAATGGAAAACACATTTTTGATTATTAAATGAAAGCTACTTAAATATGCTGGATACATAGTAAGTTTATGCATTTATGCACAAAATCTTTACTGCACAGGATCTTTTTTAAGAAAACTGAATATATTAGGATCTCAGCAGTACTAGATATCATGCTCTGAGACCTTTATTTTATTCCTAGATTGGAAAAGGAGAACAAGGCTTCCCCTTTTCAGTTCCATACTGGTTTCTCAGTTTTTATTGAATCACCAGAGGAATTACCAAAACCAACAGCTCAGCCCCATCCCAATGAAAACGGAAACCAGGATCTCCACCTACAAAAGAGGTCATCAATTTTCACATACTCTAACACAACTGAAAAAGTCAATTCAGGTCTTTGGGCTAATTTAAAATGTCAGCAGAAAAATGTATTTTATTTTGAATTTAGTTTTTTTAAAAAACATAATACATTTGTTGCAGGTTTCTATATTACCATTTAAAAATTCTAATTTTAAAAGATTCTTAAATTCAACATAATAGAATTTAGGCAATATGTAAAAACCGCTAGAACTCCCCCATTTTGTCCTGCCTATTTAAGCTGCAGTCCTTATGAGTCCTCACAAAACTGCCTAAATATTAAGCAGGACATAATACAGTCAATAAAATCATAAAAATTGAACAGAGGAGAAAGAAATGCCACTCATGATACTTTCTTAAACTTTAAGGAGCTACTAAAACTCAAGAGATAATAAACCCCTTTTTTTTTTATTGATCTCTAGGGTCCCTTCCAACCTAAGCCAAGTCTTGGGTTCCAAATTCTTACATCTCTGCTGCTGGGTAACTGGAAATATTTTGGCTTTGCTACATGGGGCCATGTGAGCCCCAGCAGAACCATCCACAGCCTGCAAAGGAGCTACTACTTAGGTAAAATCAACCCAAAAAAAAATAGCCCATGAGTAAAAGACCTGAACCCACAGGGCCACGTGGCTCATTCCTCCTCAAGAAACACCAGAGTTTGCTCAGCATTACTTTTAACTAAGGACAGAGGTGGACAAGGGTGTTATGCCTGTGGAGGGACAGGGATGGGGGACAGCAGCACTTTCCTGGCTTCTGCATCAGCTCCAAAAAGGCCCTAGCATCCTCATCATCCTCACAGCCAGGATCCTGCAATAGCCACACATGGCCCCCCCCCAGATCAACTCCTTGCATTAGTCTGATGTAAAACCTTATTAAAAAAAAAAAAAAAGCAGCTAGAGTAGGGGAAAAAGAGAGGGAGGAAGAAAAGAAAAGTCGCTCTATTGACTACAGCATCTCTAGCACACATAATTCAAGGACTATAGCCAGTATGAATTGGAAGGTGGGGGGGAGAAGGGAGCTTTTTTTATCCTTTTCCTTCAAAGAAACTCATCAGAAAAACTGCTATTCAGTTAGGCAAAGCGCACTTACTTCCAGCAAATCTAAATAATAACAAAATAACCCAAAACACCATGAAGGAATGAGCCATAGAACATGTGGTAAATAAAACTTTTAACAAATCCCTGGGGAGTTACCACCAACACTGAACGTGGCATTTTTTTTTCCTGAAGAATTTACAAATCCAGACTCTCAATAGAAGGTTTCAAAAACAATTTTTAAAATCTGCATGGTAACAACCATTTTGGTTAAAAAAATAAAGAAGACAATTACATATAGACACTACCTAACCATACATGGGAGTTCAATCAGGAGGGACTGAAATGGAAGAACACAGAGCTCACAGGCAACTAGTTCAGAAAATATAAATATATGCTGTTCTTTAAATACACCTTTAAACACAATTTCGTAAGTTTATGTATTTTGTGGTAATTTGAGACACCAATTTGACAGTCTTGTATGCACCACACACTACCTCCCTATAAAATACACATATAGAAAGGTATTCGTGCTTTTGGTTAAAGCAAGATTAACAGAACAAGCCCTTTTCCAAAAAACACAATTTAAAACAGAAAAAAAAAGGACTTGTAATAAGAAGTCCATTTTACTGTTTATTTTATAATTCTAAGTGAATGAATGCAGCATAAAGCTATGATTATTTTCCTGCAGACATAATATATGTGATTTAGAGTATGTTTAGGGAAAATGTTAACTGAGACAGAGGTCTGTAAATGGATGAAGAATTTGGGCACAAAAACGCAGCACACTTCTGCTAACCCACATCCAGTCTTCTGTGCAACTTTATTTACTGTTCATAGTTCACTGTAAACGAGTGAAGCTGTCTCTAACGCCATACAAATTTGGATATCAGCTGTCCTATGCAAATTTGACTCTAATTACGTATGCATTACTGAGCTATGAAATAAGTCAGTGTGTTGTGGTATGTGACTACACATCCCGCTCTTGTTTTTGAGCATAATAGTTTTCAGTGTCTGCTGAGTGTTCATATCCTGTGGACTTTTCCTTTTTTTTTTGTTTCCCCTTTTCCTTTCTGTTATGTGGACTTTTCCTTTCCCCCTTCTTTTTTTTTAATGAGACTCCTTCTCTAATTAAAAAAAAAGAAAGAAATTTAAACCTTTTCTTAAAAGCAATACAAATTCCAACCAAAGAGATGCAATATAAAAAAAAAATAAATAATCAAAGACTATTATTTTATATTGTGTAATGAACTAGCTTTAAAAAGGCTGAACAATAAACAAACAACTACCCAAAACATTTTTGTGAGCTAATTATCTACTAAGCAAGAAGTAATTTTATCCTTATACCCACATTTTATGTTTTGGGCACTTCTATTTCACGTCCCTTGACACCTTCTCCAATAATCCATCTACTTTATATTGGAAAGCCTCACATGAATAAAACTTTATGGCACTACAGGCATTTAGCCTTCCACTGACATTCCTGGCCTGTTCAATTCTGCAATTCAATCAAAATCAAATCTCAAAATCCTCTTGTCAGCCAGCGTTGCTTTCATATGCCCGAGTCCTGTGTAAGGATAACTGCATCCAATCTTTCCCCCAAGCAGTGCTTATATTGTTTTATTACAGTTCAATGAGTGGAGTTCAAAATTACATGCAGCTGCCTACTACTGTGGTCTGTCTGTGTTACGCATGGACACAAGTATTGCCCACCAGGCTTGAAATCATTCACTTACTGGTCTGGCAAGAGAGGCTGTGAGCACTTCATTGTATGGAGGAACATCCTGCCTGCTAGATCTAAAGAGGGTGATGTTAGCAGATCAGTCCCTTTATAAAGGGATTGCAAAAGCCCTATGAAATGCAACTCAAACGTGCTCGATGTTAAGCATGTGGCTACTGCACATAAAAGCAAAGATAAACCTCAACATGCACTACTCATTCTCGGAAAGCTTGTGAGGGAAGATAAAGGACTGGGGAATAAAAGGCGTCACGCAGAGTTTTTATATGTGTTTTAAATGATGAAGATTCATTTAGACAATTTTTTATCTTTTCTCCCCCCGCAATCTTCGCACTGAAACAAAAGGAGGCAACGCAGAGCTAATTAAATACAACTTAATCAGATGAACAACGCAGCGACTCCAAACCCAACAGCTTAAGAACTGCTGCTCACGCTGGCTCCTGTACAGCCTGGCTGGAGAGGCAGCACCGAAACCGGGCAGGATTTCCAGCCCACACCCAACGTAAAGAGTCCAGAGCCAAGGCAGCAGCCCTAACCCGAAGGCAGGGGGTCCACACACACACACACTGCCCACCCAGCTCCTGGAAAACTGGCCCAACCCCCCCAAGCCAGCGGCAGAACCCTCCTCAGCACCCTCCTCAGCACCCACAGAACCATGCTGGCAGCACGAGCCACGTGATGCTCCTGCAGGTTAACGTGTCGCCCACCCCATTAGTGCTTAGCCATCATTTTCATTTGGCTTTCCATCAGCATTTCACAGCACTACAACAGTGACAAAAGAAAAAAAAAAAAAAAAACAAACCCACCTTTTATCAAAGGCTATTCATCAAATATTCTACCATGACTAAATTCTGTAAGACTAGCAAGTGAGAAAACAGAAGCAACACACAGTTAGACATCCTGCCGAGAACAAGCTCTCCTCGAGATGAACTCCATTACCTTTCAACACACAGGTCTGAGAACCAAGCTAACCACATAACAAACCGCCAACCTACGACAACAGCACTCAACTGCTGGTCCCCAAATCAAGGCTTCACTTATTTTGCAGAAAAAGGAGAGAGATGGAAAACAAAAAAGCGTACTCAGCTGCCGTGCAACTGCCCATGTGTTGGGTTACCTAGAAGTAAAGCCAGTCATGAGCCCATCGAGCATTTGGGATTCGAATAGCCTTCATTCAAAAGTGGTGCAGATGATTGGGGGTACATCATATGTGTGCCCATTAATCTATTTCTACATCTATTTGTACAAAGCCTAGATGGGAAAATCTGGAAACATGACGGCGGTGACTGATCCTGTAGGCACCTGCTGTCACTTCTCCAGTAGAGGCACAGGCCCCAGCTCAGGCACTGGAATGCAGTCCATGAGATGCAGCTTCGGGTTCCAGTCCCACCAAGGGTTGGGGCAGGCCAATCATGTCTCCTCTAGATATTATACTATGTTGGGTTAGGAACATTTGTACCAACTCTCAGGATGCCAGAATCACCGTAATTTCAGTCACCCCCTTCCCATCTGAATCCACAGCAGACATCTTCCTGCACAAGATTAATGCTTCTCCATGGGAGCTGGACTGGGTTATGGGAGCCACAGAGGCCCAGAGTTGTTCCTCCACAGTTCCTCGTGACAGCACTGTCCCCAAATGTCTCATGTACTCAGAGAAAACCCTCACAGAGAAATAAAACTTCCCTCGGTTAAGACTACCAAGAGCAACAAGGGTGAGAGAAGGAGCAATAAAAACCCCATCAGCGTGCAGATCAGGCTTCACAGCTCCATGCACAGCCCTTCTGTGGCCAAGACAAGGCTTTGGGCTGAAACCTGCAGTTTTGGGATGTTCTGTAGCCAGTATCACAACTCCCCAGGGTGCTGCACACACACAGGGGTGCCCACATACTATGGCAGCACACACATGTTCAAGTCCACCAGCCCCCAGGACCCTGGGCACCCTGAGGACCAAAGCTGGCCAGCAAAGCACAAAGAAAACATAAGCAGGCACTCAGCAGAGGGATCCTGCTCAGGAACAGCGGATATTGTCCCTGTCAATATGCAATGACATATCAACATGAGAGAAGCCAAAATTTGAGGCAAACCGCTCGGGCGTGTGCTGGGGCTAGAGGGGGAAAAACCGTCTCGCTCCACATGCACACTTGTAGGAAGTGACAAAGTATCACGTCTGCCTGCCACCCGAAATATATTTAGCAGCCTATAGATAGCAAACCAACGAGATTTGTCTAGAAGGAACCCGTCGTTCGTGGTGACTCTGCACCCCTGGCTCTGCTGTAGAGCCAAAGGGATGACAGAGGCAGGCGAGGAGCCACCGCTCCCAACCACCCCCTTTATCACCCACCACCAGCTCAGTCTTTACTGTAACACATGTGACTTAGTGAAGCCCTAGATTAATTAAATGAACTCCTCCATTAATCAATCAATCAATCCGGCACAGAGCAGTTGAAATATTGAATTACTTAAGAGCAGCATCTTTATATAGGACTTTTAAAGGTCTGCTCTGGAGGACCTTATCCCCGATAATTAAATTCAGCCTCACATGGAGAGGAGCATAAGACACTCAGCAGAGGCCCTGAGGCTGTGGGAGCAGAAGCACAGGCAGCCCTGAGAGGGCCCCAGGGTGCGAGGGGAATGGGGAATGCCAGCTTGGGAATCACTGCCACATCCTGGGGGTCAGTGAGCTACTACAGAAGAAAATACCCCCCAAAAAAACACCCTTGAAAACACTTCCCTGGATACTGACAGCAACAGGTCCTACTTATTCCATCCAGACCAGTAAACAATTAATCAAACCAAGATCAGGATTGCCCAACCCTCAGGAATGGCTCCCTTCCAGCTGGCAGGGCTGGGACAGGGGGAAGGAGGGAATTGGGGCCGTGTGCTGGTACTTGGGAACACCTGAACACATACATGATAGTTGCCAGACCTGTAAAGTCAGTAAAGGTTTTCTAATATTATAGATGGTGAAATTTAGGCAGAGAGACTTGAAACACACTGTCCCAAGACATGCAGAGCACTGGTGAGAATGTCACTAATAACAGCTCCAGTTTCTCATCATCTAGAAAGCCAGGCACAAAAACTGCTAATGTGATCAGTTTGTCATCTGGGGGTCCACTTGAACCAGTGTATTTTAACATCAAAATAGGAAGAAATTAATT
>NW_008594838.1:34704-54737 GCF_000691845.1 Merops nubicus | reverse complement strand
TCTTCATTTCAGCTAGAATGAGACTAGTGTAGCTATGCCCATCAATTGGAGAAAGGAAAACAGGAAAAAAAAGAAAGAAAAAAAAACACTATTCATTGCATGTAATCATTCCAATTACTTGCTGCTGTATTTATCATCAGAAACTTTTCCCATAGCATGAGAATTGGTGTTTCCCTTAGACAATCAAATGCAAAGCTGCACGAGGCTCCCCCTTAAAACACAGACCTCTAACACCTGGACAAAAATATCTAAACTAGTACATCTACCCTCAGCCCCAGCAAACAGTTACACTTTAGCTGCAAGAGTCTGACTTGAGTGTCTATAAGCTCTTGTGTGCTTGCTCTTCCATCACCACCACCATCACATGCCCTGCCCTAAGCAGAGATCTCAGTGAAACACATGGACTACCCTGACTGCTCCTCCTGGATTCAAAGGGAGCAGAGTAACAGCCTTGAGATCTTGTGATAAGACAGCGCATACAGGACCCAGAATCAAATAAAAATGCAGCAATATGAACATACATTTCAGTGCTCAAAAGTCACTTTTTTTTTTGGCAAAGACAATATTAAAAAAAAAACAACAACCTTATTACAAGCCCTAAATGTAGGATGGCACAGCATGTTAACATATTGCTGTACATCCTTTATAGAATTGGATCCAAAGCTATATTAAAATAACATTAAGGTTGCAAAAACTAGGCAACAAAGTTGGCAACATCAACACACAATCTTGGTTTACGCCTTTGGAATGAGTATTACGATTAAGTCTTTGCTTACACAATCATATCTTTTCTGTGGGACTCCCATCTAATATGTAGTTATTAAGCATTTCTTCTTACCATTATAAAATATGTACTCCCAGTAGTGCCCGCTCCTCATTTGGCACATATCATCCAAACCCCAAACTGAATGCAGCACTACTAAGCTACTTTTGACCGTATCTCAAGTTCCCCCATCACAGTGTCAGGGCTTGTGACAACAAGAAAAGTCTCCTCACTTCCAGAGAAGCTCAATGGCATCACAACTGTTGCACTGGTGACAAACTGAGACAAAGGGAAAGGGAGACTATTGATAGCTGCTGGTTTGAGTTACTCAATAACTCCAGGCACCAACCTGAGCCCACCATGACTCACTGTCTTTATGGATACTAACAACCTCATGTGCTACAGATAGCCCCAACTGGCCTCAGCTGTGGTTGTAAACCCCAGATCACTTCTGCAAAACTGGCCCCAGGTGTTTCTTGGTGGGCACACAGAAATGAGGAACAGGGAACCACGTGGCAAGCTTGGAGCATTTGAGTTTGGATGACATGCCAAAGCCCAAACAGGGCTCTTTGGGAAGAAGAAAATACAACAAAAAAAACCCCAAAACTACACAATCATGTCCAGAGAGTTTCACAATGTCTAACAGCCCAGAGGTTTGGTTAAGGTTGCCTATGCCATCTTAGCTCTATCATTTCCCAGATCTCATGTGTCAAGACTTGACATCTTGAAGTTTGCTTTCATATACACCTGTTTTCAATATGTTATTTCTTGAGAATTTTTTACTCTGTCTTTAAGAAGTGAGAATTGAAACAGCAGCAAGAAGTGGCTATAACTGGAAATTGCAGTAAGGAGATAACTTGATATAGCTTTGGCCAACATGAAACAAACAGACACCACAAGTCACCACCACCAGAATTAACAGCACAACCAGCTGCTGCACCACACTGTACTGCTGCCAGTAGGGTAGTGTGGAAGCATCAACCTCAAATTCTGAAGAGAAGATCACCCCAACAGCCATAAGTCTGAGGTTCCCCCATGGTGGGACTACAAGAGCACTCTAGTATCCTTAAACAACTCTAAGTGTCTTGATGACTCCAGCGTCTCCAAAGCAACGTTTGGCTCAGTGAGAAACCAGGAGCCCTCACTGCTCCTTGGGGTACCTGCTGCTAAGGTGGCCAACCAATGGCATCAGCATTGCAAACATCTCAGTATCTGCCAGAAATCTTTCTGCCAGCAAGACCTTCCCCTTTATGCTGTGGGGGCTCACACAGGGTGCCTGGCACCCCACGTGGCAGCACCCGGGGAGGATGCTGAGGCAGTGTGGGACCTCGGCAGAGTGCCATACAGCTGCCCTGGCTTGCCCTCGCTAGTGACAGCTCCTCACACGCCTGCACGGAGACACTGCAGCTCTGGCAGAAATACACACACACTCATACACAGCCATACATTAAAAAAGCAGAACCCTCTGCAGGGCAATGAGCTGTGCTGTCGCTCCTCCCCATTATGTGCCCACTTGGGTTCGCTCGGGCAGCCGAGGAGACTTGGCGAGGTCCACGGGTGCTCTCAGAAGACTTGACCACACACCCAGCAGCTTCATTTCTGGCCCTCTGAATGTCAAGAAAAGTCATGGGTGTTGTTCAAAACACATGGTGTATCTCTGTTCTCCTAAATACCTGAGCTGTGCTTATTGTGCTGGGGATGGGGCTGCACTAATACACAGAAACTGCCAACTATCACGTTTTTACCCTGATGTTTGGTGTTCTCTTTTCTCCCCATTAACTTGCACTTTCCTCTTGCAAAGGCTTCCAGAAAGGGCACTTACAGGCAACACTCCCCCATATATATTCTTTTATGAAGCACACAATTCACTTTTACAAACTATGTGTTTACCCTGACTTCCCCTGACAGAAAACAACACGAGCATTGCCATTTTCTATCAACTTTCAGAGCTGAGTACGTCTCTGAAACAGGTGACTAAAACAAAAATGCAATTTAAATACATCAGCCAAATAAAAAAACCCGATTGAGAAAAGCTTGCCCTGCAGCCGCTCTGACTAAAGAGAGCTGTGAAAGCCAAAAGGAAGGAGTTAACCTTTGTCAGAGCAGCATCCAACAACCACTGCTGCTCCAGTTACTGCTGCGCTGGGACTCGCTGCAGCGAGCAGCATCCCTCGCTAACGGAAGAGCATCACCTACATCCCCACAGTTCTCCAAGGGTCAAACCTAAAAGCGCTGCCCTTCAAATGTGGGCAACAACCAACATCAGGTACACAAGAAAATCTGGTCGATGGAACAGGAAACTGCAAAGAACTATTTCTGAAATGTAAATGAGACTCTGCTACTTTCATTTCATTATTGCCGCAGCACCGTGCTGAGATGAAGTTTCCATCTGTGATTTTCAGGACAGGATATCAGCCATTTCACACAGCATCCGTCGGAAACTAGAGACACATTACTCACAATTTTTTGTTTTATAAAGGTATTTAAACTCTATTTGGTCTTTCCTCAGACAGAGCCTATCATTCAGCGCCCTGCAGAGCAACCTCGCAGCAAACAAGCAGCTTTACCCCACCATCCCTTTTTTAAAATTATTTTTTTAAGAACAACTTGTACAAAGTTGCCATGTGAAGTGGACTAAATACTTTAATAGACAGTTTCAACAAGGCCATGCTACATATCCATCTTTTGTTACCTCTCCTTTGAATAATCTTGACTTCAGCAAGTTAAACAGTTTGTGGTACTGAGCCTCAGGGTTGTGAACAGAGGAAAACATTGTCACATCTCACTGAAATTCAGGGGCTCGAGGATTACTCAGGTGCTTGTGAAAATCGTCCATATGCAAGAGTCCACACATCCAGCGAAATTATTTCAAACACTTGGGGTTTTTTCCCAACATTTTCACCATCGGCCACACATATCCATCAGCAAAAAATGCTGAAGTCAATGATGATGCAATTAAGGCTTTGATTACATGATGACAGCAAATCGATTTTAAAGCAGATTATATCAACAGTTGGGCAAAGGGAGAGGCAGACATTATGGAAATCAAACCCTTTAATATCTTTAAGATTCCATAACCCCAGTGAGCATCTTTAATTCACCCTCTTTTATTCCAGATGGTCTCACAAAATAACCCTGAGTTATCACATTCTGGTAGCCCACGTTAACACATATCCTGTGACATGATGTTAATACGTGTTTAAAAAACAAAATGGGAAAAGAAAAAAAAATCATCCAAATTGCAACTATTTCCCCACTAAGGTGACATCTGCAAGAACACAGAATTTTAAAGACCCCCAGGACACAAGGCATCACTTACTTCCACCGGACAGGCATGGTAAGTGCCTGGTGAAGGCAAGCAGAGTTACACACAAGTATCTGGGAGCAGGATTTGGCTTCAGACTCCGCATGAAGGCAGGAATAGGGAACTATTGTGCTGCCTGTTTCTCACAGCAGATCCCAACTAGCTTTGGCTATGGATCCGGCACCGCCAGCCAATTTCAAGGAGGAAAGAAAAAAAAGGAAAAAAAAAAAAAAGAAAAAAAAGAGCCTCCGACCCTTTCCTTTCTCTCCCTTTTTGTAATCTCTTGCAGGCACAACCACTCCTGCAAGCAGCTCCCCTACCAGCCCAATATTTACACTAAACCACTAAAGGACTTTCTATTATAATGCTATCTCATTGATACAAGATTACTCCTGAACCACATCAAACCCCGCAATCCCGTGAAAGGCACAAACGCCGGCTGAGGAGAGAGGCATGGAGTGGATTATTCCAGTCTCCTTATTTCAACAGCACTTTTTAGATTTATGTAAAAAGTAATGCAACGCTACAGTAAGTGTTTCTCCCCCGGGGGCAACTCAGTGTCTATATGGATTAAATGTACATGCGTAAACACTTGTGATAGCTAATTATATCCCTGAAAACACCCCATTCTTACTGTTTCTTAATCCTACAAAATAAAAACACTTCCAAAAAAAAAAAAGTCATAAATTTTATCTACTGTCTTTGAAACTTCAGAGATTTTTCACCTGAGAATCAAAAAGTGTTAAACTCCTGACTCTTTTAACTCTCTTTTACAAAAGATGCACAAATGTAAAAACCCCAACAGAACACAGCACTTGCCATCTAAATTGGTTGTAAAGAACATGAAAGAGTAACCAGACATTTTTTATTCAAATTAAATTATACCTATTTTTTTATCTTTTTTTTTTTTCTTCAGCATGTGAAAACCCCACCCTATAATGAACACCAGCTTAAAGCAATCTCTTCCAATGGACCATTTTACTTACTCTACAATTTCTTACCCAAATTACACAGGTATAATTATTTTGACACTGTAATGAAAAGAAAATGGGATTTGGGCACTGTGGGTTTATCTAATAACACTATTTCTTGCCAGACTTCACAGCACTGACAATCACAAAGAGCCCTGTCCATTCCAATAGGAAATATTTGATTTTACTGTAGGAACATTATTTATTTTCACCAACTTGCTATTATCAGAAAGGATATGATAGCTGAATAATAAAAATGAAATCAAGAAATTCTGGTGTTTCAAGGCTTTATTTTTTTCTGCTCTCACTTTTGACATTTTCTTCCCCTGGAGAGACAAGATAAAGTGCTGTCATAAATGGGTGACTTTTCTTGTCAAATGACAGATTTGATTCTCCATGGCAACCACAAATCAAGGTGCTAGTCTGAATTAAAGCTTCTCTTAAAAGGCGTCTTTATGTTTATAAAATGAATTTAAATTAAATGGGTATTAGGTACAGTTTTTTACCTCCATTTATTTATTGACTAAGGAGCTCTGTACTGCACGGAGCATATTTGCATTTTAAGGAAAGACAACATATTGTACTGGCAGATGCACAAACAAAGCAAGTTACAAGGTCATGCTACATATACTAGTTTACAGTACTATGAATGGTATACAGATGGACAGCAAGCAGTTAAGAGGTACTTAAATACTGGAAAAAGCACAAAAATTACCTACAGAGTAACAGATGAAGGAAATCTCTCCTCATTTCATAACACTGCTTTCTTCCGCACACAGTTAATAGAGAGTCATGTAATTGTCACAAACAGAATGCCAAAAGGGAAAAAAAATTCAAAAAATCAGATGCTTCATCCTGTGCCCTTATGCAATCTTACTATAGAGCATGATACGCTCTTACAAATGGTTGTTACCATGACTTTCAAATACCCGAATTTATCCCAGATTTCTAACTTCAACTGCTCTAAAAATTCACTTTCCTGAGGTCACAACACATTTGAATTTCTTTATTCGGAAGATGAGTCAGTGGAGCCTCCTAGTTCCACAATTAACCTACCTTATTACATCTTTTTTTTAAAAAAAAAAAAAAATAATAAAACCCTGGGAACCTAAATTGCACTGTAATGCTCTCCTCATTTGTTTTTCCCAAAGAGATGGGAAAAATCCTTGCACAGAACATGAGATTTACATTTTTAGCATACAGGTAAAATCAAATACATATTTTTACACATGTTCACAAGGCATCAAATACTTGCAAGAATTCTGATAGCATTGTAAAAAAAATCAAAATACTGGAGGTTTGTCAGCCGATTCTCTCAGTTACCAGAGTCAAGTGGCTCCACATTCACTGCCCTTGTAAGCTCTGCCAAATTTGATTTTAAGCTTCCTGAAGTTAAAGGAGGTTTATACAGTATTAACACGAGATCTTCTTGCACATTTCCCAAGTTATTACACAGCCTTTTATCCAAAATTACAATTTTAAGCAGCGCAGGAAGGCTTCGGTTCAGCTTCAGAGGCAGAGATGGACGGAGGATGTCTTCATCCCACTGCCACCCCCTTTCCTCCAAAGAAGGGGCAAGAAAAGGGTGCCAGCAACTGACCCTCTTTACACCCTGGCTCTGTGCAGGACAGCCCCCACCTTGCTGCTGGGGAACAGCTCAGATGCAGCTATCAGGGTCCCCAACTGAAGCATCACCCAGAAACGTCCCAATCACGAATTCACTGCTTTTGGACCCAAATACCCCATCTTAAGAACTGGAGGGCAGTACCGGGCAGGCCTCTCTGGACCAGCGTGTAAACATTTGCTACATAAAAATCAAAGGACACTTTGCTAATGTACTACTGTATAAGTAACAGCCTCATTAAAATAAGACTAATCCGTAACAGAAACGTGCATTTTATGAGGTAAGCAACTGAATTTCTTCCATTTTTATTGTGAGAGAAGAAAAAGAAAACGAGTCTACCTATTTCACTCGTACTGTAACCTGATCACAATGTTTATACACGCCCATCACAGTGCTATATAAATTAAGTCCCAAGAAAGGATTTGAGAATATAAAATATGGTTAACTTCAAACAACACCTTCAGCTCAACTCCTGAAAATCCTTGGCACTTCTTGCTATGCACTGCTGGACCTACTCGAGGTTAAGAGGCAGCCTCCTTGAGGTTTACATATTGCACTTTCAGGAAAAATTCCCCAAATTACCACTGTGCACAGGGATAGCTACACATGGAAAATACACTCCCAGGCTGTTACACAAGCTGGATGCTGCGTGGTAGATGCTGGGAGCATTTTCTGCTAATGTGAAGGGATGGAGAGTGAAATCCACACCTCGTGCTTACATTTTCTCTCCATCAGCAGCATTTAGGTGCAGCAAACAGGTAGAGGATTAAGGTAATACCCTGTGTCTCTGCAGAAAACAGGAGGGTTTCTAGGGCTTTAGTGCCAGCTGACAGCACGGGTTTGCCGAACGAGTGGGCGGAGGAGAACCAAGCACCAAAAGAAAAACCTGCAGCCACTAAAATTGTTATTAAAATTGTATTTCAGAAACAGGCAGACACAGAGCCTTGTGCCACAGTGCTAAACCAGCAGCAGTTCTCCACTTCAGCTCCAAATATTCGAAGAGTAAATGTGAAATAGGCAGAAAAACCCTACAAGTACCCAAATTTGGGGCTCTTGACCTTTCTGGGGGGATGTGGTGGTGCTGAAGTTGCACCAAAACCTCCTGGGAGCACCAGGGTATTTTCCAGTGCAGTCATTCCAGATACAAACATGCATTGGTTGCAAAAGAGTAGTGAAAGAAGAAAAACTGGCTTAAACACAGCAGAAAAAGTCCTTTTTTTTCCCCCTCCAAGATCTCAACCACTCATTTAGTGGGAATACAAGCCCTTGATAAGCAAATGCCTGAAGTTTAAACTGGAGTAAGTTGATGTTCAGTCTTCTTTGTGCGCTCAGCAAGCAATCCTAAGCTGGCTTTTGGCAAATACACTAAACCTTCTCCTTAATTGTTGTGAAGCAGCACAGCTCACCTTTTGTATTCTTTCTAATGCACGGCATTTCATTTTATTAAGCCTGAGCTCAGCGTTGGTGATAGCCATAAATTTTACTACTTTAATAGTATATGTTATCTGACATTTCCTAACACCGAGCTTTGGGATTTGAGACTGACCAGTCTTGACAGAGATGGATAGTTTGCATAAGAGTTATAAAGGGAACAGCAGAGGCTTCAGTGATATTTTAAGCAGGAATAGTATGCAACATACTTTAAAAAGTGAAAAGACAACTAGGAAAATCTTTGGTTGGTAATCATAGTCAGGAAATGCCAGCAAATGTTTTGAGATGCTAGCTGAAAATTTGAAAAATGTTAAAAGCCAGCTTTGCTACCTTTAGCAGTGAACTATAAAGCTAATCACATATATTTTTGGGGTCCTTAACATGGACCAGATGGAACTACACCACATATTAATAAAAAACATTCTCCAGTTTGTGGGCTGGTTTGAATTTTATTTCATTGGATAAATGTGGAAGGCAAAGTTACCAAGTAGGTTTTAGTCTGAGTAAACCATGAAGCAGCTAACAGGAGTTCAAAGGTACATTTTCATCCATCAGACACCCTACTACTTTTGAGATACTGCATGAAAGTTATTGCAAGAGAAAAAGGGACATTGTCAGCTTGGGACATCAACTAGGAGGGAGTAAGTTCAGGTGCAGCACCTGCTCCTTTGCTCCCACGTTTGTCTGGGGGGGCTCCAGCTACATCCTACTGAATCCTAAAAAAGAAAAGAAATCATTCTTCTCATCTGTTGTTGTGTTAGAAACAGCACTAATTAATTGGGGGAAACTTGATAACAAGGTATGGAAATACTAGATGCAAACCTGCAAGGTTAATAAACTAAGGAGAATAATCTTGAATCTCTTTTTAAGTTACAGAATTATTTACTTGTTCTGATCTGAGCAAACATAAAAGAATACCTCTCCCAGGCTCCAGGCATTGTTACCATCAATTAACTAGCAATTCCATAAACAATAAAAGTATTACAAAAACAGCAGCACATCCCCACCTACACATTAGCACCAGTCAGCAAAAAACTCTACAAAAAAACTACAAACAATACTTCCTACTCCTTGAATTCCCAAAGGAAACTCCACCCCAGCTGCTGCAATCCAAAATATGGCCTTAACAAAGTGCCTCCAAGGTTAAGTGGCAATTTTAGGTGTTACTTGTAACAGAAGTAAAACAATCTCAGACACAAGGGTGGGTGTAAGCTGAGAACTCCTTGAATACGGATTTTTGCCCAAATGATGGTTTCTTGCAGAGAAAGTGTTCTCTGTTTCAAGATGCTGGAAGGTGAATGGGTCTAAATGAAAAAAAGGGGAAAAAACCAAAACCAAACCAACCCAAGCATTAGTGACCAACCCCAGCAACAGCCAAGGTTCCTTGCACCAGGTACAGGTGTCTTCAGGAGAGGGCTGTGTGAGCACCACTCCATCACACGCTGGAGGCAGAGGGACAGTGGGGAAAAAGGGATTCCAGCCTGCTTCCTCCCACCCTCTTCTCCCTCCTGCAAGTCTACACTTGCCTCTTCCCACTGGTTTCTCAACTTTGTTCTCAAGTTTCTGTGGGTCAACACAGCACCGACCTGGCACTCGTACAACACCTATGAAATCCAGGGAGTCATGCAAATGCACTGAATATGCAATGTCTTCTGATTCACTATGGATAGGCAGAAGTCATTTTAGCCAGGATGGTGAATATCCTTATTCTTAACTTCAGGAAGTATTCTTCTAAAAAAATAATCCCAACTTCTTACTGCTCATCAATTCTCACAATAATGGTCCAAATATCCCTAAGCACACACACACTGTTACCACAAGCAGAGTCATTGCTCCTGCTCTGAAGTTAGGCAGACTCTAAATTGGGCCAATACTAGCAACCTGCAGAAATGCAGGCTGATATAAATCATGCAAACATATCAAGCACCTGGAAAAATGGGTGTTTTAAAGTACAGCTTTGCTGGTTAGCTGACAGCAAGATGAGTCCCTGCCTGGTAGTTCTCCTGAGTATCTTCCCTGTGTCAAAGCTAGGAACTCTCTGCCCCTCAAAAAACATTATGGAAAAATTCAGCTGTCTGCAGGAGTTAATGTGGTCCATCTGGAGAGTCAATTCAGTCTTTAAACTGTGAAATACAAGGATTTTAATCCCATTTTCAGTGCGTGTTTTAATATAAATTGGACTTCGAATGCTCCAGGATTTTTTCCTAAGAGTAAAGGATCCAGAGGAGGATCTTCTTCAACATATACACAACAATACAGTAAAAATTACTTATTATGGCAGAGGAGGGTGATTTATAAAACACAAGCATTGGAAATAACTATTTACCTTCGTAACAAGCAGTTTCTTCTTGGTTTCTGTGCCATAAACAGAACTTTTTCCCCAACAGCAACTTCTTAAAAGATGTTTGTCAACTTCTGTCATTCACAGATACACAACAAAGAAAAATGTATATCTTTCTAATGAGATGCACAGCCAAGGACGGTTGTCAGCATCATAGTGCTGCTGTTGTGACATGTATTTCATTTTATTCAATACATAACAGGAAGGCTGTTTAATCCAGCAGTCCAAGCAACATCCAAATAAGCATTAATAATGCGGTGAATAACTGATCATCACGAGATGGTTTTCAGCGAGATAAAGGTTTTTTCCTCCCCCTTTAAAAAATACCCTCCTAGTTAGGAAACAAAGAGGTAGAAGTTAAAGACTGTTGCCTGCTACCTCCTACAACGGGCACACATCTGCAACCACCAACCTGCTGGGTGCTGAGCCCGTCCTTGTGCACTGTGGGCTTCAGCACTGCATCAACAGATTGCAGCAGCACAGCAGGTGGAGCGGGGGGCTCGGGGAGAAGCAATTAACATGGATTGTGTTTCCCATTTTTCAAGGTAGATGGCAAATTCCCTTCCACAGACACGTACAAATTCGCGTACAAACCCCGCTGCATAATACAAAGACATCTGTGTTTACCAAAGTAATCATTATTGTTTAATGCATATTTTTTACACCATTTAACAAATAACTTGAGCTCTGATGAACATGGTGATTTTCATGATAGACTTAAAAGGAAAAAAGTTCCTAAGAAGCATGGAGCTGCTGACATGTGCCAAGTGCCAAGACAAGCACCGCAGCCTATGGGCACCGCTCTGACCTCGCGTGTCCTCCCCCCGTGGACGGTCCAAGAGGGATGTGGTGGCTTGCAGCACAGCTTGTAATCATCCTTCCACTGCTTCTCATACCAAACTCTGTGCACACACACAAGGAGAGCAGGCACCACCCCATCCAAAGCCATGAGCAACCACAGGAGTAGAATCCCTCCGCTTTGGGACCGACCCCGCAGCCAGGTCTGCACTCAGCCCCAGCCTCTAAGAGCTTCCCAGGGCTTGGTGCAATGGACACAGCTGCCTGCAGCACCTGCCCCACCACCATCACAGCCACAGGCAGATTCCCATCACCACCCCACCCCTTGCAGGCATCACCTCTGCCCATCACACCTCTCCATCCACAAACTGCAGCCCAGAGGGAGCGACGTGCTTCACGGGGAGCTGCAGGCAGGGAGGGCTGGCACACGAGGACGGGGGAGCTCGGAGGAGGAGTGAGCCGAGTCAAGACCCTGCTGCATGTTCAGTGATTATCAGATTAGTGTGGTTTTATTTAAAGTATTATCCGTTAACATCCCGTATTACAAAAGTAGCACAACAGTATCGACAGGCTGTCAATATTAATAGGAGTGTCTAATGTTATATCAATACTAATTTAATTTCTGTTATCTGCAGGCTGCAGGGCCATTCTGAAGAAACACAGGAACAAGAATGAGAAAGCCAAGGCTGTGACATAACAGGAAAACGAGCCATTCCTTCAGCTTCTCCATCATTCAGTGGCACCCTGCTGTTGAACACAGTTATCCTTGCTCCTTCTTCTGAGAAAACACACTGACAACAAAACCCTCTTAGGTTTCTTCCACTAACACCAGAACCTCCACGCTTTCTTTTTCTTTTTGGTCAAAAAAAAAAAATCTTAGCAGAACAGCGTTTTTCCTAACTATGTATACACAAAATCTGTAAAATCAATGTCAGACAACAGCAATCACAGGTTGGATAACTCACTTTTACCATAAAGGATCCAAAAAGGAGAATTTCTAGACCAATGAGTGACCCAATCTCAAAAAGATCTTAAGGACCACATGGAAAAAGCATGTTCTTCATGCAAAATATGTATTTTTAAGGTAAAACTTCTCAAAAATCTGTATTTTAATAAGGTTCAAATAAGTGTCCCTAGGAGTACAAGGCAAGGACACACATTGTAAGTCTGCCCAAGGTGGCAGGTGCTCCGAGGTGGGGAGAAGTTCTCATCCTTACAGGGAGATGCTTGGCAAGATCAGGACTGCAGCACCACCCCTGTGCTTCCCATCACCACTTGCACACTTTAAAAGAGAGAGGAAGACAGGCCCACAGTGACAAAACGTCAAAGTGAACAAAGCAATTGAGCTAATTATGTAAACATTCATTATTAATTATATTAAAAGATCCTGTTTTGCATTTTCTTTTTGTGGCAGAATGAGCAGCATCTAAGGAGTATCAAAGAGGAGTATTTTCTCTTGCTTAAGCACATGAATGGTCCCAACCGTACTCGCTACAAAGCATTAAGTGGGAATGCAGGGGAAAATATTCTTCTCCTTAAATACATTTCAAATAAGTGATTTATGGTTTTCAAACTGTGAAGGAGAGAAGTAGAAAAGAGGGAGGTATTGGGGTAGGAAATTGGCTTACCTCATGATACTCCATGATGTGTGACTAGTTCCCACAAATGGTTGAATCCTCCTTTCCACATTAATGAGGCTGCAGGTTTGTCAGTCCCCCCCTGCCCAGCAAGGCACAGGAAGCCCACCCCACCAGCAACGATTTTACATCACTGCCAAATTTCAAAGGGTAATAATACCCAAATCTTCCTCAAAAATCCCTTGAGAGGGTACCAAAATGCCAGCGGGTGACCAACTCCCCGCGCTCCCTGAGGCTGGGCCACGTCCCCACCAATG
This sequence comes from Merops nubicus, assembly GCF_000691845.1. Classification (NCBI taxonomy): domain Eukaryota; kingdom Metazoa; phylum Chordata; class Aves; order Coraciiformes; family Meropidae; genus Merops; species Merops nubicus. The sequence goes on along the minus strand of NW_008594838.1, from coordinate 41,611 downwards.
GTGGCATCCTCCAAACCCCACATTAGAACAAGACAAAGTTTAAAAAGGAGGTGGGGAAAAAAACTACTTTTATATTGCAATTACAATGCTGACTTCTCTCCCCTAGTCTGGCCATGCCCTCTCGACACGTTCTCCTTGCCAGATTTACAGAAATTTCCACTCAGACAAAATTCTGCCTCCAAACAGATCCTTGCTGCTACCCATGCCCACTACAGTCAGAGATTAACAGTAACTAGTGGTTGCAAAGAAGCCACGTCTGTTAGACTGTTCCCCAGAACGACAGAAAGGAGGAAGGCAGGCAGAAAACACAGGAGAACAGTCTGTGGCCTTATGAAAACCAGGGGACTATGCTGCTGAACAAATCACTTCCAGGCACTTAGGGATGGAGCCAGAAAAGTATCTTTGAAAGAAAAGAACTGGTGAGGAAGCAACAAGCAAGGGCTGCAGCATAGGGAAGTTCATCCAAGAGGAGTCCCATAAATTGGAAAAGGATAATAATAAAAATTTGGAGTTACTGGCCAAGGATTAGCGTAAGAGTGGTAGTTTCCTACCAGGAAATGGGGATTGAACAGCTCGTGCACGGCACAGCCAAGGACCTCAGAGAAGGGGGCAGGAAGAAATTACAAGGCATGATGACACAGGTCAGCCTGCAGACTCAGAAAGCAAATTAAAGCTGAGCTTCTGGGTCTCAGCACCCAGCAGGGCAGCCCCGGGTCACCCCGAGGGGACCACAGAGGAGAACGGGCCACTCCAGCCTGCCCACAAAGCCTTGCCTTGCCCTTCTGAAGTGCCAAACTTTTGTTGGGATTGACACACACAGCAACAACACCCCGAGAGGACGTGTTTGTTCCTGTCTGCAGGGGCTGGGCTGCCTTGCACAGTTCTACATCCCAGAAGCACAAACCACTGCAAGGAACCATCCACCAACTACACAAACTGCACGGCACAGCTCCAGAGAGGGATCTGCCGTACAGGAACCCTCATCACCAGCTACTCCTCCCTCTCACCTCTCTCATTTTTTTAGTGCTCACCACTTCCCATGCCTACAACCACCATTTCTGCAGCACTTCTCCCTTCCCAGCCTCCTCACAAACTTCTAATCCCCTTTTCTGCACCGATGGGAGCAGCAGCAGCCGTAGCTCATAACTCGCCTAACGAATGCCAGCCAGAAGTGATTTGTAGGCATCAAGTAGATTATTATTTTTTGAGAGAGTGGAAAAGAAAAAGAGGGGCACAAGCTTAAGGTGTTGTTGATGAATGAAGATGAAAAGAAGGTTTTAGGGTGAGAAGTGTTTGTCTAGTGTGACCTAAACCATTCAAACCTCATTTGATAGATGATGGACATTTATTCCCTGCTATGTGTCACTTCCAAGACTGAGGTTTATATTAAACAAGAAGTCTTCTCCTTCTAAGTTGTTCTTCACTTTTTCCTGGAGTTCATCACACAGCACAATACCTGGAAATGTAATCACATTTAGCTTTTATAATAAAATCATATGGTCACTAGCAGTACATATTAGAAGAGGCATTTTATTGTTTTTCATTATGTAATTGTGTGCTTCATTGCTTTTCGTCTATTTTTCCTTGTTGTGGGAGGTGGCACAGCCCAGGAATACCATTTTTCTGGGGTCGATCTTCTAAGGGGAGAAAAAAGCCATCCGTGCTCCACGCAGAGGCAGTGCCACCACCTTCCCTCCCCTCCACACCCCACAGGCGAGGACCAGACTCCCAATAAACCTAAAAAACAGCCTGTGGTCTGAGGCAAGACAAATGCAGCTTCTCTACCCCTCAAGGCTTGTCCCTACGCCATCAGCACTAAATAGATGAAGTAGGCAAGGACACCAGGCACAGCAGCAGCTTTAAACACCAGAGAAGAGACTTTTGAAGTCTTGCATTCAAGCCACCCATGATCACACATTCCTCCCACACACACGCCAAAGGTTTTGCCTGACACGGGTGGCAGGGAGTGTGGTGGCCACAGGAGCCCACCAGGCAGACAAAGCCATCTCCTAGAAGGGCTCCACACGCCCCCACTTACAGAGCTGTTTGCCCATGAGTTCAAAGATCTCAGCCCAAACAAAAAGCTGCCAACTAAAAGCAAAAGCAGAAATATACTCTTCCCCACCTACTTCTGCTCCCCTTGTCATTCTGTGGAATTCATCCTGGCAAGGTCACACCTCAGGAGTTACCATTCAGTTTTCCCCTTGTCATAAGGAAGGAAATAAAAAACAAAGAGAAAAATAAGTTGCTAAGATGACATCCACATGCTGCTGGAGCTAGTGGTGAGACTCCTGCAGCAGAAGTGGAGATGAGATGCTTGCCCTGGGCTGGGCCAGCTGGGCCAGCAGAAGGGCTGCAGAGCAATGCACCAGCACGTCAAGGGCTGAGAATCACCCAGCAAAACTTGAGGACAAAAACATGCCCCCTTCTTAGTCTGGAGGAGGATGTCTTTGCTTTGGATCTTGGTTGGCAACCTTGTGAGAAGCTGATGTTTGGAAAGATATAGTCTAAATCATGAAACAAGCTTTCTCCAAACAGCTGATGTCACAACTAGTTTTGAATATGGTGTTCCTCCTACTAAAAGACATAACCAGTTACAGATGTTTGCATTCCTATACACTAAAACCAAGCACATCATGCTAATAAATTATGCAATTTAACTACATGTGATGGGGTATGCTCCTGTTTACTATTCACACAAAGCACTGTATCATTTAATCACAGGGAAGATTTACTCACAGCATCTACTCCTTTAAATGTGCCCCAAAATTTGTCTTCTCAGTACTTGCTCAGTAAGACAGCTTTCGATATTGACTTTTGGGGAGTTCATTCTGCTTAGTTTCTCTATTAGAAGAGGACACCACAGATTCAATGAAACCGTATTTCTCCACAGAATGTTGATTCACACTGGAGCACCCCACACAGCACCCCAAACACACAGACCTCATGCTAGTGCCCTTCCCTCTCCCCATCATCAAATTTCCACTGCAGCCCAGCTAAGCCTTTGAAGACCTCACAACTGTGCATTCAAGCTCAAAGTAGGAAGTTTGAAATTATGCTCCATCAAGTTGCTCCATCTCACTACACTTTTAGAGCTTAAAAAAAAAAAATAGCAAATTCTATTGTATTTCTCTCTACACAGCTGCATCTCTAATGAACCCTCATAAAAGTTAAAACTTACATTCGGTAATCATATGCAATTGAAACATCATAAAATGAGAAGTCAAGGAACTGTATGTGGGCTGCAATGACTTGTCTTATTGTATTCATTCCCTTAATAAATATATCTTAAAAATAACCTCACAGTCACACATTTGCAATATAATATAAAAATAACATTGGATTCAAATTGTTAAACAGGTAATTTAATAGAACGAGAATTGAAATGTAGGACAGTGTGCAACTTTATGCTATAGGAAAAGGATGATTTTAGCCAACACAACTGTATTTCTTTTTCGCATTATCTTTGCATCTATAATACTACAACATCCACATAACCTTGACACTGTAGTCACCTTAGTAACAAACAAGTGTAACATTCACTTATAATCGAAATTCCAATAGGGTATTTGAGTCAAATCAAAAATTGGAGGTCCCTACCCTATTGTTTTTTCCTTAGTCACATATACATAGGCTAAAATGATTTAAAAGCAGATATATTTGTGTACTATTAAAACTACAAAGCAGAACCATTTGATTTTAGTGTAACTCAAAATGGAAACAAACAGAACACCTTTAGAAGACACCATGCTAAAATAGAGAAGCACGTTATTTAAGTTCTGGATCAGAGCAGCTTGGCAAATTCACATCGAGTGAAGGCCAGGACTGAAACCAGCCTTGCAGCCAAGAGCAGCAGCTGTGCCAGGGGACCATGGTACCAGCATCACCAGCCAGGCAGAGGACACCCTCCACCACCCCACCACAACCCAATGCCAACAGGAGAGGCTGACCACCCTCAACCCAACCATCACTGCACCAGCACTCTGCCTGGCACAGGCTACACTCCTGGTTTCATGCTTACCTTCTGCCTGGCATAGCTGGTTTCATTGGAACAAGGGTATTTTAAATGAAACAAAATAGGCACAGTACCCACCAGTGCCCAGAGGGGAAAAGGCCCAACCCCTCCAGACAAAGCCTTTTCCTGAAACAAAGCCAAGACCAGACACTTCAGAGAAAGGTAAAAGAAACATTAGAACTGAGGGGTTTCACTCCTGGGAAAAGGGGTTTCTGCCCAACCTTTTGCTAGTTTTTTTTTCTAGAGTGAGAAAATTTATATTCTTCCTAACTCATAAAATGAAACAAAACTGTTCCTACTCAAGGTACCTGCAGATGTTTGTGATTACCTGTGAAGTTAAATCCCCTTTTGTTTAACACCTAGTCCTTTGTTGCTAGGATTTACAGTTTTATTGAATGATTATCTAGTTGTGTTTCAGGAAAAAAGAACCACTTAACTACAACCTAAACCATCCAAAGCCACCTATCGCTTTGCTCGCGTTGGCTCGCTCTTCCCACAACCCAAAAGCCACGAACTTTCTGGCCCTGCAGAAGAGCCAGCCCATCACCTCCAGAGCACCAGCCCAGCCCCAGCTTGTCACCCGGAGCTGCCATCTGCCAGGGCCCCACCCAGGCCCTCACACTTTTATAAGTCCCTGATGAGCCTGAGACAATTAACGTCGCCCGAGAAGCCTCCACACCGCAAATGAGAGGTGACAAGGAGCTCAGACAGCAGACGGGGGCACGGTGGCCGGAGGACCCAGCAGCCCTGTTACCATGCGTGGCAAAATGGGTTTGATCTGCCTGTGTCCAGGGGGGTGATGGGGAGGGATGCAGGGGGGAGAAAAAGTCTGGAGGAGCAAGACTTCTAGGAAAGCTCTTCCCAGCTCGCCGCTGGAAAGGCAAACGCTCTTCATCGGGTTCCTCGGTGGTGGAACGTTCTGCCTAGACATGGCACTGGGGTGCTGCTCACCAGCAAACACCTGATGGAGCAGTTAGATGCACCTCACTGGAGGCACCAACCCCACCAGGAGGTCTGTGCCCAAAGCAGCTGCAGCAGTGGGCTCCTTCTGCTGGTGGAAACAAGGACTCGGCTGAACGTGGTGAGCTACAAGTTTCTGCAACAATGTGCAAGTCTCCAACATGTGGCCTGTAACGTAGCTGTTGCCATGGTAAATATTCATGTTTAGTGAAAAGTGTTAAATCTTGTATCATAAGTTAAATCAGCTGCCAAGACACATTTTCACAAGTAGGGGAATTTTTGTCTTTTCAGAATGGAATGTTTTTCAGTTGACATTGATTTTTCCCTAAAATAAGTCCCCCAGAAAGGAAGCCAATCACACGTGAGGCAGTCCAAGAGCTGAATTACTCTACTCCTTCTCTGAATCATCAACAAGTGTTGTGTGCTAGTGTATGTGTGTGTACAAATGCACTGTAGCTTCATAAATCACATCCTCTTATACAAATGAGCAGCTACACCATTTAGTCGGATTATTAAACTAACGCTCCCAGCAGAAACAGCACCAGTAAGTCCTCTTTTGGATGAAGAGACTTCAACAAGTAACTTTTCTAAATAGGAAGCATCTCAAAAGAAATAATGAAATTTAAGTTGTCCTAGCCTTTTCACAAATACAATACTCAATCCTGAGCAGGAATATACAGTTGTTTGTGTAGGTCAAGGACAGAAATATTAAGAGCATATTTACTTCCTTTTCTGAACAAGTGAGCTGAACTCTTGTTCAGTATTTCAGAAGAGGACAAATGGTTTTAATACAATTTCAGAAGAGAGACAAATTAGAATTAATGCAGAATTGACTAAAACAAATCCTTGTTACTTCTGTTACTTTAAAAACTGTTGCAAGGAAATCTGACTGTTATCAGTTCAAGAGCTGCAAAATTACAAATAGGTGTCCTTCCACTCCTGAACAACTCAAAATTGGCTCATTCCAGCATCTTATGGTAAATACACTGTATTTATAGCAAAATGCATTTCCAACAGAAGGCTCTTTAGAATAAAGGGGGAAAAACTGTAATTCAGCAATTAGCCCAGTTCCATTCAGAGCAGGGTAAATAACTCCACCGATCACAGAACAACAAAGGAGAACTACTCCTAACGTCTGAATAGAAAAGATACAGCAGTCACCTGCTTGGACACTCTGCAAGTGAAATAAAAGCACAAATAGCAGCGACCTTCCTTCTTTCTGCTGCAAAGCCCCATGCCATGGAGAACCCCCCAACACTGATGCACAGAGGGAGGACTCAGCCCCTGGCCCAGCCCTGCAGCTCCTACAGAGGTACCACTGCCCTGCCCAGGTGGAGAGCTCTTGGTCCACGCTGGGTTCTCCTCTCCCACATCTCCCTTTGACAACCCCAAACTGGATTTCACCTTGGTTGGGTTTTCTGTAGTGAGGAATTTGCCCCACAAATTCTTTTCTTCTCTACCTACCTCCGAGTAGCAACAGCCAGCAGCCAGTCACATCCTTGTTTCTAAGTTAAGAAACACTTCTGATTCCTCCTCCTCTCTCTAATTATTGCTCCACAATCGATTTGCCGTGCCCCATGCCAGATTCACACCTCAGCTCCTCACCTCTAATCATTAAAACTCAAACTCTCCTCCCATCTTCTCCACAAAAGACATTTTCTAGCAAGCAAGCTACTGCTTACACTCTCTTAGCCCATTCTCTACTGAAACCAGCTCTACCGAAAGGCTGAAGCATATTTAGCACTCCCAGCTCTCTGCTTGTCTCTTTCTTTTATTTTACATGGTTCAATGTTCTCATTCTGCCTCCTCTCCTGCCTTCTCTACCCCAGTGCCACAAAAAGACATCTTCTGTGACATCTTAAGAAAAAAAAAAAAAAAGGATTCCTGAATTAACATGACTTGCACTGCATGGTATTTTCAGACCAGCCATTT
>NW_008594838.1:18523-34620 GCF_000691845.1 Merops nubicus | reverse complement strand
AGAGCTTACAGGAGCAGATGAAAGCTGCAGAGATAAAATGGAAAGCTTTTACCTGCCAGGCTCCCAGGTTAGGGCTCTAGGTTGCCCTCAGTTCTAACAAAGCTGTGGAAGAGCCACATTAAGGAGATACACAGCCACAATGCTGTAAACATCCAGTGTGGCTTTCTCCATCCTCCTATAGACATGGATTTTTACTACTGTAATTTGCAGGCTGGTAGCCATAGGTGGTTTAAATTCTGGATATTAAAAAAGGCTGAAAGCATTACTGACAATTAAAAAGAGCTTTTACACATGCACAATAACGCTTCTCATGCTTTGAAAAAAATAATATGCATATCCATATTACCATCATAATAAGTGCCACAGAGTGACATGATATGATTGAGTATAATGGCTCCTTTGGAGCCATTATGGTCGATCAGTAAATAATACACTTTTGAAATTGTCTAACTACATATTTACACTTGTCAACTCTCATACACTTCAATGACAGAATTTAAAAGAAACACTGTAAAAAACTGTAAGAACATTAAACCACGAAAACATTGCGCTGAAGTAGCATTAAGGTTTGACTTAAACCCACAGGAACATGGAAATTCCAGGTTGAGGCCAAATCTCTGCAAACGACACCATCTCCAGCTTGCTGAGCTGCTTGTGGTGGTCCAGGCAAGGCAAGGATGAGGCAGGGTTGGGCTGGAAGGCAGGGGACCATGGGGTCATGGTGGTCCAGGGCACCAGGTGAGCACCAAGCTATCGTGGAGGGCTCTGGCCACCAAACTTGGAGGGAAGAGTCAGCTCGCTCACAGCGACTTTGCTGTTCAGCAGAAAACCATTTTATGGTATTTTAAAAAAATAAAGCCTGGACCTTCTCTCTGTTTATTCAGATGAAATTCCCAATTAAGTTGAGATGAATTAGTCTTCACTTATTTTGGAAGTGTCCCCATTGAGACACTGGGAGTTTTGCCTAGCTGAAACACATGGAGAAAAACTTCAGGCTTTGACCCTAAAAAGGCATTGTCAAAAAAAATATGTTAAACATGACAGCGGAACATTAATATCCCAAAGATTCTCTCCATGTGGGGAAACAAAAAAAGGCTGGGAAGCAAGATGTTTTTTCAAGAATAAAATAATGGGCTGGCGTTGGCTTTTTAATTGATAATTTTGCGTCTCTTGTTCAGCTGTAGTCACTTCTGCTCTGAGCTCAGCAGTAAACTGGAGTCAGTAGAGCTCTGCTGAAAACAATAAGCACCAAGCCCCCAAATGCTGCCTGCCTGTGAGGGTCACATCCTGCTGCCCTGCAGTCAAGGGGATATTGGATGTTTGTGTGATGCCCAGAGCAGCACCAAGCCCATGGCACCTCTTTCACAACAAAGGGACCCCGAATGCTTGTAGACACCTGGCACTACAGTCCTGAACTATGCTGTAAAAAGCAATGATGGATATTTTCCTAGAGCAAAGGTCTTCCTTTCATATATCTCTACCTCTCTCCCTGCTCAGGCTTACCTATTACCTAGCTCGTGAGAACAGACTCCATGAAGGCTTGGCATGGCAGACTCTCGAAGTTGTTTGAAGACACAGCCACCACACCCCTGTCAGGAGGGAATTACAGCTCAGTTTTATAGTCAACTTTCCCCTCGACTGGCTGATGACAGAGCAGCCTCCCCCTACACTCAGCATCTGGGATTTTACGGCCACTGTATATAAATGGGATTTTCATGACAAACAACTCTGTATGCGGTTTCCTTGTGTATCTGAAAGTGAGAATGATCTCTTAAGGCTCTGCCAGAAAGGAGTATTAATGAAGACAAAGAGTATTTCAGGCTATTTCTCCCAGGAGCATTATCACGATGACAATATAATGACTCTGTCCTACACAAGTACTTTAAGTCCACATCCTCCTCCTGCCACAGCTCTTCAGGACCCCCCTGCACACACACTCCATGCAGTGGCTCTCACAGCCCCCTCCCCTCGGCCAGCATCCCACCATCCCACAACTGCCTGAAGAGGGGAGGATCTGCCAGCAGCTCTGAGAGCTTTCTCCAGTCTCTCATTTCATAAACCCTCCCAGGAGATGTTTGCTTTTGATTAAATATTATAAACCACAGTACAACGAAGGCTTAATAAAGCCTGTTGCCTTTTCACTTTGCACAGCATCTGTCTCCTCTCACCCTACCTCCCGGCTCATGCAAATGTCAGAGTAAGAACAGTTTTTACATCTTCTTGGGTTGCCCACAGTGATACAAGCAAAGGTAAACAAGCTACTGATGTCTGAGTATTTTTACTCCTGATGGGATGTAAATCAGTGGATGAAAGCCGGGAATAAACTGGCAATATGAGGGCAGCTTATTAAAGTTTCCTCCCCCAGCTCAGTGCTCCCTCGATGTAATAAAGCTGATATAACCCTACACTAAGGAAAAACAAGCAAATAAACAATGCAAAGAGACAGAAATATTTCCCCAAAGTCAAAGACACCCTTCCTTCAAGAAGTTGGGTCAGCTCTTACAGCAGGATAAAAGCATTTCCCTATCAAAGGCAGAAGTCTTCAACTGTAAGAACTCAGAAAAAGACTGGACACCAACTTGAGACAGGCACAAGCTTTGTGTGGGACACCCCAATGAGGAGACCAGATGCCAGGAGTGCCTGGGACAGGCACAGGCTCCACACACGACACCCCAGCTCAGCAGAACCTGGGATACAGAAGATGCTTGTGTCCCACCGTATCACATACATCACTTCTTAAACAATAACCAGAGCAAGAGCTTCATCCCAGGGCTCAAATCAGAAAGTGTCTGGTCCTGTGTAGAGCTGAAAGCCCCTAGGAAGATGGCTTTTTAAGAGCAGCAGCTCCAGCTGCCACCTAATTGTCTGACCAGTGGGTGCCCTAAACCCACAACCTCCTCATGCCATTATCTCCTGGCAGAAGATGTTACCTGCTCCCACTCCTCCCTCCCTGCCTCCTTGTTGAAAGCTTTCTGGCTGCTGGTGAGGAAATGCGTCTGCCTTGCTCTACCTTTCTCTCCATCACCTTGCTGTCTGTGAAGACCAGTCAGAAAACGTTTCAGCCACTCTTACACTTCTACAGCATCGATTTCCTGAGGCCCTTAAGGAAAAAAAGGCTGTCTCCCATCTCCTGCTGATGATAGTTTTATCAGGTAATAGCATGAAGCAGGAACGATCCTGCAAAGCTGTTATCAACACCCAAAGAGCAGTGGTGAGCCAGAGACCATGCTCATTGCATTCACCCACCAGTGGGCAAAGCCCCAACAGTATCCAAGGGATCAGCAAAGCCTCTCCACTAAAGAGCATCCCATTACTTTAACCTGCCATGAGTAGCTGTTTGCCTTCTCCAGTTTTCTGCGTGTGCATCCTGGTTTTTTGCATTTTAAAGTTAAAACCTGCTGAAATTCATTGGCTCCAGACACAGCAGTGCCACAGAAAAGGAGCCACTGGTCCCCAAGAGGGACTTTTCTCAGTGCTGGCTTCACACATAAAATCTCTTCCTTCAGTTAAGTCTTCCCTCTTACCTGAGATGTGATGGTGTCAAAACATAATAAAACCTCATGGGAAGGACTTTTCTCAGTGCTGGCTTCACACATAAAATCTCTTCCTTCAGTTAAGTCTTCCCTCTTACCTATCTGAGATGTGATGGTGTGAAAACATAATAAAACCTCATGGAAAAAAAAAAATCCAAGGAAGCTGAGAAAGCATTCTTCAGATCATATTTAGAGGGCTTGGCTGACAAATGCCTTAATACCAGGATAGCCACTGGCACACCCCAGCACCACACCAGTGAGTGCAGGCTCTCACACCTCCCCAGAGCACCAGCACCCCCATCTCCAGCAGCGTCAGAACTGCCCTCTTCAATACAACCAGCTGCTGCAGTACAAAACTCCAGCTACAAACCCCACTTTGCACTGTTAACACTGCATCCGAAGTGCCAGGGCTCTGCAGGAGCCTCTCAGACACACACTTGCAATCTGTGCAAGCTCAGAACTTCATCACAGTATATGATGTCTCTGCTGTGCCACTCCTACTTCAAAAGAGATCTTAAAGCACTTGCAGCCTCAACTGAGGGATTTTAGCCATGTGTTCAAAACCTCCACCAAGCCAGGGTGAAGCCCTGCAGATAAAAAGCTCTGCTCAGGACTTAAGAGTTCACCACCTTCACACAGCAAAATCTTTTCCTGTTAAGTGTTCTGTCAGAATAATAGACATTATTTGTATGGTAAAACAAGATCAGTTGAAAAGTTGTCCCAAGCAGTCATAGTCACAGCAAAGTCAGGGCTTGTTCTACTACCACAACATAAATTCTGTATTTGGTTTCATAAATATAACGCAATGAAAAATACCATTAGTTCAGCCAAGATAGAAGCCCTCAATTTAGGTGTGAGAAGATCTTTGTTCTTAGAAGGCATGAAAATCCCCTTTCTCCTGGTGATGGGAAATGCCCCTTGATGCCTCATCTCCTCCAGGACACAGCCAAAGTGGAAATCATTTTCAAAACTAGTATGTACATGGAGTAACATGGTTAACATCACCCAACGAATTTAGATCCACCTACACAGTATAAATATATCTAGATACACTGTCACCTTCAGCAGAATTCATTAAAATAATGTTGTATCTTCCTTGTTAAATGTAATTTTTTTAATTGAAATTTAATCTTACTACATTATTTGGTAGATTTTTAATTGACATTTGTAGTAATTAATTGGTAAGCATTACAGCTTTGTCTGAAGAATTTAAAACTAAATTTGACATCGAGATTGGCCAGCCACTGCTGTGAGGTGCCTGCTGGGAGCATTTCATCATCCTCCCAGCCCCTCCTGCTGATCAGAGGTGGGAGATGATGGTCCCTTTCTTACAGTCATGAATTACATTACTAATGTATTCCATTACCACCACGCAAATGTCATGTTAATTCCTGATCATCATCAAGTCAGACAATGGTTTCCACGCTGGCACCCAGCCAATTAGCGGTGTGGAAAAATATTCCGCCAATTATATAACTTGAATTAGGTTAAGGACTCAAGAGAAAGCAAAATAAATGCTTTGAAAATACTTCTGAGATAAAATGTAAGTTGACACTGTCTTCATGTGCTATAGCCAATGTTATACAATCTGATAGGCAGCTGCCAACATTCATAACTGTTTATTAAATCTAGCCTCTCTTTATGGTGGCAGCTAAGATCTGTATTTTTACCAATATTAGGTTCATTGTGTTATGAAAAAAGACCAAAATACTTAGGAGCATTCACACCAGCTTATAAAACATATTATGTAGTATATTAAATTGTTAAAATTACTTCTTCTCTCCTCCCCCCTGCCACAGAGAAAAAGTTCCACCGACAGAGAAGTTGCAGAGAAACAAACTCTTTCTGTAGCCACTGGTGCTTTAAGGAGCAAGCGAGATCCTGCGAGGACACAAGTGCCATCTCCAGGCTGCTGCCACCTCTCCCACCAGCCAGCTCTGGTGGATGCTGGGCTCAGCTCGTGGAGCTCTGCCCCACTCCCCCTCCTGCCCACCCACACGTGTCTGGGTTAGCACAACACATTGACCTGGGGCAACCCTCTCCCTGGGACAAACCTCCTCAGCTTCTGCTCCCTGCCCATCCCAAGAAACACCTTGGGCAGATCAAGTCCTCTGTGCACCAACAGTATTTTAGCAGCACCCCATTATTTTGATTTGTTCTGTCCTTAATTTATCTTATAATCATGGTCATCTCCAATTTAAAATATACACAGCACAAGCTCCTCGACTTGAAAAATTTACAACTATGAGCAATTTGTTAAAACCTCTCCCCCTGTCTTTCTGTCTCATGTTCCCAGGTGCTGCAAGGAGGCAGTTCACTGTTCTGGCTGCTTACCCTGGATGACCTTTGCCTGCCACCAAATGGCATCCAGCTAAACGCTCTGCTTTAAATAAACCCCTCGCCTCCTCGAAAGGCCCTACGTATGCAGCCAACACAATCAGCAGAAAGCACACTGGGTTGCTCAATAAGCTGGAAACTTCTAAGACACGTAGGGCGTTGAATGAATTCCTGACATCACCAGGGACACTCGAGTGAGGAACAAGAGAGACCGCCGAGAAGTGGCTCTTGCTGCAGCCAGAGAAAGGATCACTCCTTTAAGCTGAACTCTCAAGGAAAACGAGAACAAAAACTGAATTAGCTCCAGACGTCCCCTCTGCAGTCAGCACATTGCTAGGCAACTTACCATCTCTTGATAGAATTATGGTGGAGGGCTGGTCGTACATCAGGGTTAAGATGAACACAAGCACCAGTTTTGGCCAACTGCTCATTTCCAGTGGGACTGCTCAACGCTTGGTCATTTCATATTATTATTTTGCAATAGTTTCAAAGCACCTAGAGAGTCTAATGCATTCAGAAGGTATTTTAAAGCTATTATGCGACATGAAAATGTTAAGATAACTGCAAGTAAGTGAATTTTAGGAAGAACAGCACAAGCCTTTTTCTTTGTTCAAGCTAGCATTTGGAGAGAGTTAACAATTGTTCTTCTCATTGCTTTTATTTTTTAACACTGAAGCTATCCAGAGGGCATGCTACTCAAACACTCTGTCTTTACTCCAGATGCTGGTTGGCCACAGTTCCACACCTCCATAACTCAACCTGGTGTTTCAAGAGGATGCTTCAAAACACCCTGGTCCTTCCATCTGCCATCACTGAGACCAGACACGAGGTCTCATTACAGGTAGTGCCATGGGGCTATCACAATACCCAGTGATGCTGCACTTAACCCATGGCCAGCCTGAGAAGTGCCTTGATCTTTCTTAATGACTGACACAGCAAGATTCAGACTCCAGGCATTATTTACAGTTATTAAAGAAGCATTAAGCAAATGCACAGACTGCTTTTAAATAGACATGTACCTTGCATTATAGCCCCAAGTTTTCCATGCATACTTCATAGGCAAAAAGAAAGAATTAATTAGTTAACCCCTGTGATTAAAAATCAATTGATTCACATGTGACAGAGCGGTGAGAAGTTTTTGCATCCCTGGAACTGGTCCCTGTTTGTGCTCTTAGTGAGGCTGGTAATTCAGACGTGAGGAGATGGTATGAATCCCTCTCCTGCACACACACACTTTGAGCTGCCATATGGGTTTATTCAACTGTTTACTACACCAGTCGGTAAAAACTGAACAGCTATTATAATCTTTGCTAAATGACATGGTAATTATGCTACCTCTGGAAAAAAAAAAAAGAAGAAAAAAATGGAAACTTGAAAAAAAAAAAATCACAATTCACCGATGTGAGAATTTCTTGGGTTTTATAATCTTTGAATTGAAATGCACTTTCTAACACACAGAGGGATATTCAATATATAATAGAAACATGAATTTCTTTTAAAAAACAATTTGTGCTCCCATTTCCTACACAATTTAATTATGCAGATTTCCTCATTTTGAAAGATTTCTTACAGAGACTTCCCAATTCTTCTGTAAAATCACATGATTCTTGTTTTCCCCATTTCAGTTTTCTGATGTATGAAGAAAACTTGCCCCTCCTCTCACCCCAGTTATTAAGAGAGGCAATCAGAGCAGGCAGGTGAGAGGAGAGGGCACAGGAAGGCTCCCTGTGCCAGGCTGCTGGGGACTGGGACAGCCAGGAAAGGCACAACCATTGCTTCTGTGGAACAAAAGGGACCACCAGGCTTCTCAGCTGGCTAATGCCACAGAGAGATGGCAACTGCCCATGAACAGAGAAGGTGGTCACCCCACACCACTCTCTCAAGCTTGACCAACTGCACCCTGGCCAAAACTGGCTATTAAAGGTTTTGTCCCCACATTCCTCCAGGCTGGGCATCACAATGCCATGCTGAACGGGGCAAGTGTGTGCCCTCCAGGGTACCAGTGGCACCATTTTGTCACTGGGATTCCAGTGCAGCAAACGGTGGAGCCAATTATTTGTTGGCAATGGCTCCTTTGAGAGCCCATCATGTAACACGTGATGGAGGGGAGACCTCTCCATATCCATATTTAAACACAACATGAATTGCCCACATCAGCACGTTAGACCCTGTCTATCTGCAAAGCCTGTTTGGGGCAGTACCTTTGCCTGTATCACAGGACTCCGGTATCACCACCAAAGACCTCACAGCTCAGAGATTTTGAGAGAAGAAAGGAAGGGAGGGAGTATTTTTTCCTGTACTGACAAAATTTGGTATCACTACTTGTTATTACAATTAAGGTTTCTGGTTTTTTTTTTTTTTTTTTTTTGTAGTGGTGGTGGGTTTTTTGTTGTTATTGTTTTAAAGAATAGTGGTGATTGCTTTTAAGCTGCTTTCAAGCACAGACAATAAAAAAAGAAACCCCAAGCCCCACCATATTGAAGAGGGGAGAAAAGGATGAGGGGGAGAGAGGCTGTAAGAAGAAGTGAGAGTTACTGCAAGCTCAGGTTTGACGACTCACCAGTTTTACTCGCAGGCATCACACATATCCACTCATGACTCAGGGCAAATCCGGGAAAGGATCGAAACCCTTATCATGGCAAATGTGTCTGGAAGCTGGAGTCACTCAGAAAAAATGTTCTCAGGAGACTGAAAGACAAAAACACGTTTTAAAACTTCACTCAGAATCATATCAAAGCCTACCGCTCTCCTCTGAAAATAAAAGGTGGTTATAAACGCTGGAGGTGGGGAAAGAATTACAGGAGGATTTCTACATATCAAACATGACTCTATCACACAGCAGACTTTATTTGGCTTTAAATAAAACTGAAACTTAAAATATTAAGAAAGGTTTTTAAAGACACACTTATTTCACATTTGCAACATGCTCCTCCAACAGGCAAGCTTATGTTCCTTCTAAACACCATGATGTGTCACCATCCAAATCCATATTCTGCTCGAAAACACTGCACCGTGCACAAAATTCAGATACTTTAACCTACTTTGCATTATCAAAATATAACAGTCTCTGAATTTCTGAAATATTTACTCTCTGCCTTCCCTCACTGCATCCTGATAAAACCTGAACAAAATGTAGAATCCCTTGTTAGCAATAATCTTTCCTCTGAGATAAGGAAAAACATATATAAAAACTATTTGATGTTCAGGGTGAAAAGGCAAAATTTGCAAACATCAGTTAAGACATACCAATTAGTATGGTTTTTTTCCCCAGCTATTAGTAACACTGACTGAGCTTAAGCTTAGCTCAGAGGAAGCTGCTCACTGCACAAATGAAACATCCATTTTACTAGTAAGGGTATTTTAAAATAAGATGCATAATTTCCTCACTGACAAAGCATCCACACCGAGGAAAAACTCGTATTTGGAAATAGGAACAGAAGTCCCCAGGGCTGTTCTGCATCACACCCATGGCACCTCAGGGGAGTTAAACAGCAGCTCTGGTACCTGCCCAGACTGGGGAAGGGCACTTGCTGCCCAAACAAATGCACCAACACCTGGGAGAGCCTCTGCTCCCTGGACCACGACACGACAGGGACCTGCAGCAACAAACCCCAGAGGAGAAAAGCTTTTCAAGAGATGAAAACGTCCTGAGGGACTGGGACAGGAAAAAATAGAAAGCCAAAATCACATGTGGTGCTCCTGACCTCTTCATTCCCCAGTCCTCTCCCTCCACAGCATCTCCAAGGTGGTGGCTGCTCACAGAGAGCACTCTGGCAGTGGCAAGAACTGCCATCTCCAAATTAACCTTGTGGAGTTAATTATTTTGGCAGCCCACTGCTGCCTTCCTGAGGAACATCTGGAAGCTTCTGTCTTTGCAACAACTGCATGAAATTTCCTAAGACAAAACCCAGATACTTCTCTGGCCCTGGGGCTTTCTCCCGTTCTCTGAATGCAATGCAACAGCTCAAAGAAGATCACAAGAGTTCAGAAATCTAAATATAGGGACTATGCGACCCTATTATAAAACCATGCTATGCAATAAAAATAGATCCAAAGGGTTTTTTTAAACAGCATTTATGCTAAACACAACTTCTTCCTCAGAGACTCTGCAATACCTGCAAACCAGAAGTGACCTGCATCTTGCATGGGTTGTATTTTATTCATGAGGAAGCAGAGCACTCCAGAGCAGGAAGGGAGCAGAGTCAGGAACCCATGGCCAGCCTCGCTGGACTGCTGCACGTGATGACAGGTAAGCAGATGGGTATGGAGCCCAGCAGAAAGCTGCAGCTACACAGGTTGGGGCAGGATCCCTCCAGCTGACCTGCTGCACTACAGGGTTCAGCTGCTTAGCAATCCTTATCCATGATACCCCCACAGAGCAGGGCAGTAACATTAGCCTCGTTTAGAAGATGAGGAATTGAGGCTCATTTCGGCTAATGCTTGCTCAAAAGATTTCATGATCTTTTCAGACTTTTGAAGCAAAATGACTTCTCTTAAATAATATATTGGGTCTGCAGCAGACAAGGGCTGTGGTGTACAGACACAGTGTCCTCACCTCCAGATCCCTCTTCTCCTTCACATCCCTCCTCAAGCATAAGGAATATCTTGGCACCTTTGTGCCAACGGAGCTGGGAGAGCTTCCACACAAGGAGCAAGAACCAGGGTTGGGAGGAGGTACTGACATCCCACCCCAGCCTGGCCTGAACTCTGATAGTGCACCTGGAAAAATGTGTGCTTCTTACACCACCAAAAACTGACCTCAAAGTACTCCACAAAGCAGAGTATTTCTTCAGCCAGGTTTCCCAAGGGAACAGGGCTTATGTGATCACCACGTACTTTCTGTGCCCAGCCCCACCTGCATCTTTTGAATCCCTTGGGATTAACGGGAGCAGAGAGCTCCCAAATAGATGAATTCTCACGGCATTAAGTCTGGGGCTTGCACCACTGGAGGCCTCCAAAGCCATTTGATCAGCTGCCTCCAAAAGCCAGCTGGCTCATGGGCACACAGCCAGCTCCAGGCTGAGCCATGCCAGGAGGGAGCCCAGCATGGCCTGGAGGCATCTCAGGCACTTCCATGGACCTCAACGCTGGAGAACCTGGGGAAACCACAGGGAGTGCTGAGGGGAAGGGTGGAGGAGGGAACGGAGCAGATAATAGATCGGTTCTGATAAACTGAAGCCTTTAATGATCTACCCACACACTTGAGTTCGATCTGGCATTGACAAATTGAAGCTTTTAATGATGTGCCTACACATTTGAGTTGGACACTCCTCTTCTACAACTTCCTTAAAAATAGCCTGCTGGCTTCAAGACAGAGAAACATGAACAACGCTGCAACACGAGCAAAACTCTTGACCACTCTTTGACACAACTTCTCCCACCACAGAGTTTGTGATTTGACCTCCAACACAGACCTTCTCCTGTGCTGCCTTTGCTCCCATACAGATTCTCCGAAAGCTACAGCTAAATAAGAGACAATGAGATGCAGCAGCAGCTTTAGCATAACTGAAGTGCAAAGTCAATCAAACCTCGAAACAGGAATCTGGGCTTCATTAATTCCAGCAATCACAACGTTTTTATTATCACTGTATTAATCAGAATAGGAAACCTATTAATCTGCCCCCAACAAAAATTAATCTTCGTAATATTGAACAGATTTGAAAGACAAGTTTTAATATTCCAGTATTTAAACCTCAAAGGCAGAGGCACACAGCTCAGATGATCTGGCAGACCACGATGGACTCCCACCTCATCAGCACGAGACCAGCTCTACCAGCCTCACCTTTCCCTGATGCTCCCAGCCCTCTCCACGCTGGGGTCCAGCTGCTCCTGAGGCTTTTGAAGCATCTGAGAGCATGGCTTCACACATCAAACCACAAAGCTGCCTGCAGCACTTGATGCAATTTAAGAGCTGTCAAGAGTTTATGCTGTGACCTGAGGAACAGCACATCCAGCAGTGCTGGAAATGTCACCCCGACCCTCACCAGGGCAGCAAACCCCATCCCAGTGAGCTGCAAAACAGCCTGTGGCTACCAGGAGGTGTGGTGTCAGACCAGAGCCCACTTTCAAGAAGAAAACAGCTGGCACAGGAGAAGTCCTCACAAAATGATGGCAAGGAGTGGGACGAAACAGAAAAGAGCTGAGGAAATAACGACAAATGACCAAAAAAGAGGAAAAGAACCCAAAGCATCTCCAGATACCCATGTCCTCCCTGGGCTAGGTGACATGGACAAGCACCCAGCTGCAGTTCTGCTGCTGCTCTTCCATCACCACCCTGCAGCAGCAATCGCTGAGGGATGCCTTATTTTGTTTCTTGGCCAGATTTTCACAAAAGCAGCTTTCCCCAACATATATATATATACACACATCCATCCCTGGATACACATACTCCTCAGGACTCCAAGTGGCACAACGCCTTCCAAAGCCTGACCAAAGGCAGAACTTCAGCCACCTTCTGCCCCACTCGTTGGGCTGCTTGCTGACAGCAACGAAACCACCAAGTACTGTTTTAACTAATCATTTCTCAAAGCCATGTTGCACAAAAGAAAACAGGTTCAACTCATACATCAGTGCCTAAGAGACCGCTCCAAAACAGACAACTGTATGAAAAGTTGTGCCCATGTATACATATATACAAAACTGTTTTTAAGTGACTGTTTTACATTAGAATAAATCTGTGTTCCACCAATTAAGCTCCGAATGCATGGCTGATACTGCTCGCTACTTCAAACAAGTGGCATAATAAATGCAAAAAATTCAAATATTTTAGAGAAAATACTTGGAGAATTGAGACATTAGTTTTGCCACATACAATCTGTTTCACAGGGATTTAAAAAGCGTTATTGCCACCCTGGGTTCGTTGGAATAAGGAAGAAACACCATCCTTTCACATTTACATATTAAAAAATATGTACCTTCTTGATACAGACTACTCAGCTTGCTGATACACGACTCTGTTAAAAACAATACAGCCTGTCTAGAAAACACAAAGCCCCAAACTAGAAGCACCCTTGTAAGAATTACTGCACTCTCCCAGGTTCTAAGTGGAAATAAAATGGATTGCTCCTGTTTATCCTCCCCTCCAGCAAGTGTCCAAGGGGAGCAGGGCTGGAGCAGCTGCACTCCCCGGGGCCCTGACTAACAATGGAGCTGTTTACCAGCCACCACCAGGAAAAAAAAAGAGGAGTAAAATCAGTCTGGAAGGCCTTGGGATCTCAGGATGTCTCCATCCAGGTGAGGGGGCAGGGTGAAATCAAAGGAGAAAAAAAAAACAGCAAAAAAATAACACTACCATCCCTACTCTTATTTCTACATCACATACCTGTATTTGATTGCAGCTTGACATGCTCAGAAATTCCCTAAATACCTGTCAAGAAAAATATAATTTTTCCAAAATAACCTTTTTATTTTCTCTTTTTTTCCCCTCTTTCTCTTTCTTTTCCTTTTTTTTTCTGTTTAAATAAATTGCCATCAGAAACATATGCCCAAAGCATCCTTAACAAGACCCCGGAGGCTGCTTGCAAGGGGGGAACTTCAGTGCACTGAGTAGTAACATTTGTTCTCCCCTTTCAGCTGGGAGCCACCTCAACTTTTTGATGTTGGTTGGAGCTTTTATTTGCAAATAGAGCAGAGCTGCTTGGGACAGAGGGCTCCTCCAGAGCATGCCATGTGGCCTGCACAGATGTTCCTTTTATTCCCATGTCCCACAAGGCTCCGTGGCTCACTAGTGTTAAACAGATTACGCAAGTAGAACACTTGATTTTCCATGTCCCCCTTTTTTCCAACAGTTGTCTAATTTACTCAACTTGTTTTGCCCCCTTCCCCTCCATAATCACTACAGAAAACACACAAAAATGAGGCAGAAGCAAGGAAGCTTCTCCTCCAAGGGCAGAATTTGCAGAAACTCTCAGCACCTGCAAACAAAGCAGAAATGCAGAACAGAACTTATTTGGACAGTAAAGTAACTTGCTCATTAGGTGCCAGGTTCTTCCATCAAAGCTTCACTATATCCTAGTCTCACCAGTCACTACAAGTATCATAATGTCTCACCCTTATTTAGATGTCCAAATGGGAATTGAACTATTTCCCCAAAAAAAAAAAAAAAATCTAACACCAATTATGGGTGCTAAGCATTTGAAAATCCTTGAAAATCTGGCCTTCAACTCGGTCACAAAGAAGGAGCTTAATTTCCCGGCTGTCAGGCATCCCAATCAACAATTGAAGTCAATGGGATCTACACACTACCTTATTTAAAAAAAAATTAGAGCCTAAGAGGCTCATTAAGCAACTTCAGCTACAGGGAGACAACCTCACTGCAGAAGACAGCAGCTATGCACAGCTTTGTGCATCAGCCACTCTGCTCTCATGCTTAATTTGATTAATCATTCTGGTATTATCCCCAATTAAAAAAAGTGTCTAACAGGAAAAATAATCAAAATAAAACACCCTAGTTAACACTAAACTAGAAAACGGCAGCTACTGAACATGCAACTACTTGGGACTTGTGGAATTTGCCAAGGATACAAAATTAAAGCTAAAAATTGTGGGCAAATACAAAGGCATTGGTGTTCCATCCAGACTGTGGATTTGGAATTTTTTCTTTTTCTTTTTTTTTTTTTTTTAATAAACCGAAACCGAATTCCAGATGTTGAAAGTTGGGAAGTAAAAACTGCTTTAGCTGTAAAAACACGGAAAGGTGAGACAAAAAATTCTGCTGAAATATAATGATTCTTCGGGATGAAAGCAAAGCCCGTGCACCCCCTCCCTAGGAATGGGCTGGGACAGGATTTTTTCCCCTCTCTGTGCCAAATCAGGTAGCAGCATAGGGCTATTCCTGGAGTTTCCTTTTAATAAGGGACAGGCTGGAGCAGAAATCCTGGGAACTCCCTCAGCAGGCAGGGAAACACATGTCCCCTTCTTCTCTGATGCTGTGGCAGCTGGGAACAAAGCCCACTGGGACCCTCCAGCACCCAAGTCCTGCCTCTGTGGGTGGGGAAACTCACGGCTGGTCCTGCTAACTCCACCTGTGCAGTCACATGAGGGCAGGGGGGGACAGAGGACAGAACCACCATCCTCTGTCACCAAACCCAAGAGTCCAAATCACCCCTGGCACAGCACAGCCACATAGGAGGCTCCAGCATGTCCTTCAGCATCCAGAAACAACACGAATTTGAACCAGCACGACTGGTTTTTCGTTTTAATGTATGGGTTCAATCAGCAGCACTTTTGAAAGCAGAATTCACAGGGCTGTATTTTGAGATGACTGTTTTCACTCCTGTTTATTTCCATCACAGCATCCACAACACGCTGCAAATGAACATACAAAATCACCGAGTATCCTGCAGGCATCTCACCAACTCCATCCCAGGAAGATGCTCAGTTTCACCCTAAAAATTCAAGGACAGCAGCAAATGTTTGGATTTTGATAAGAAGTGGAATATTCATCAGCATACTTCTCTAGTGATGCAGTCAAAACTTGCAAACTTAGTCACAGAAATATGACTGAACTTGTCTGCTACCACAAAACAAAGTACCGTCTAGTGGTTAAAATCAGAGGACATGATTCAGGAATGCAAGCCTTTTCAAAGAAGAACTAAAACACATGATTAAGTGCTGCTGAAGTCAATAGGCTGATTCAGAGACCAACTTTTGGAGCGATGGATAATACTCCCCACATTGCCATATGGCTCTCAGTCAAACTTCCTAGAAGCATTTGCTAATACCAGGTTCTACCACAGCTTTTGGGAGGCCTGCTTTTCTCTTGCCTTATTTTTTTTTTCCCCCTTTCTTTTTTTAAACCTACGTCTGGGATGATTTTCACCCACTCTGAAGATCCTCCGGGCTCTCACCAACTGAGACTGCCCAGCCGTGATTATTCCAGGGTGGTGCAGACTCATGCAATGATTAATAGTCTCAAATGAAAGGTTACCTATAAATAATAAATAAATGCAAACATATATTATATCCTATATAACTATATAATATATAAAATAATAAATGCAGCTATATATAAATAATACATGAATGCAAACATATCATAATCCAAATGCACTTGTTGTGGTGTTTAATAAAAGGTGCACAAGCCCCTGCAGCAATGAAATCTAACGTGGGCATCTTGGCCAGCTGAGGGATCCCAGCAGACAATCCCCATCCCACCTCAGAACTCCTGAACCCGCTGCCTTTACAACGCAGAACATTTCACTTCTCCCAGCTCCCCATTTACTGCTA
>NW_008594838.1:0-18513 GCF_000691845.1 Merops nubicus | reverse complement strand
CCCGTGGCAGGTTTGCTGTTTTTCACCCTTGCAACCTGTATCGTGCACAGACAGCAGCCCCTTGTCACAGCCTCCTGAGATTGGTGACAAGCACACGGCCACCGAGGCCGACCCCCCAGGCAGGCAGCGTGGCCACCCCATGCTGAGCAAACCACATCCCCCAAATTCTCCTTATCTCCTGGGAACACCATCCGACAGCAGCACCTCCTGCTCCCCAGCCACCCCCAACCCTGCCAAGACAAACAAGCAGCCAACGAAGGCTCTGAGCAAGATAAATGGCTACCTAGCAGCACACAACGTTTGTAGCAACTAGGTTACAATTTTTATTTATATTTATATGATGAAGGAGGGAAGGGGAAGACCACTGGCAGAGCCACCCACTGATTTTTCACTCCCTCCTCAAGCAACTGACAGCAATAAGGTGCTGATTTTGCACGTTTCCTAATCTTTGCAAAGGTTGAAAAGTTATTCTTGACATTTAGTCATGGAAAAAGAAGACATAAAACAAAAGCCCAGTGAATTCTTGTTGGCTTTTTCAAACACTTCAGAGTACAGATAAGGCGTAACATCGTTTCCAAGTAGTTTGAAAACACCCTCTTACTTCCTACAATTAAATGAATGTAATCGCAGCCCCAGCCAGCCCTCCCAGCCACCTTGCCTTTAAGGCAACGGGCAAAGAAGAGGCACTACAACTTACAGTACTTTTTTCTGGCTCTTAAAGTGTTTCTCCTTATTCAATATCTAAATTAAATCAAATGGAGTATACTAAGTAAGCCCATAAGACACAGCGCATGATGCAAGAGTCTTAAAATCCTTATCTACTGAGCACTCCAGCTTAAAGGCTGATGTTTTATGTTCCCCCGCAGCGCACGGGGATCCTGCTGGCTTGGCCAGACTAGGAAAATAAGCTTCAAATGACCAAATGCAACTGCAACTTGAAAAGTAGGAACCAAACCAGACACAACAAACCACAGAGCAGCCGCCCCGGCCGGGCGGGCTCGCCCAGCGCTGCCGTTCCCTCGCCCCGCGCATCTCGCCGGGCTGCTGATAAGATGCTTGGAGCAGAAGCCGAGGAGCTGGGTCGTTAATCACAAGCCCTCTAGCCCGGGATGCAGGGGGTGAGGAGGGCAGAAAGCCGGCGCGTGCCGGCGGACGCAGGGAGTTGGGCAAATTTGCTGAATTCCAAAGTTATGAATTCCTCGAGCTGAAGCGATTCCTGAAATGCCGCCGAGCCAAAATCCACAGTCCTGTCTGGATGCTCCCCCTGCAGGTCCCAGCAGCGGGGTGAGAGGGTGGGGTGAGGTGGGGTGGGGGAGCCCTCCCCGCCATGCACCACGGGCGGTTTGGGTCATCTTCTGCCCGTGCTGCCCTGCAGAAGGCTCACGGGACAGTCATTCCCTGCACTGCCTGCATGTGGCCCTGGGCAAGAGCGGGGTGCTGGGTGCTCCTCCACACCTGCAGCCCAGGGCAAGAACTGAGCACTTGGTGCAAGGAGCACCAAGTACTGCAGAGCCTACAAAGACCAGCTGCTCGTAAAATAAACCCAAGCTCAAGACAAAGTCCAGCACCTACCCTCTAAGTTTGGATATGTTTCTCTCCTGAATATATGTCATTAAAGCATAATTCCATGTCCAACATAATTTTCCATGTCCTATTAAAGGCACATTTCCCACAAAGAAGAGTTAAGCAGCTCAAATATTAAAGTGTGAGGAAAACTATTGCTGATAACGACATAAATTAATATTGGTAGTTAATTAAGTCTGGCTGTATTGTCAGACTTTTGATTGGAAGACTGAGGCTTTTTCACAAATTTTGTGTTACTAAATAGTATAATTTACTTAAGTACTTAGCTCTACCAGATACATCAATTTGGTTTTTATTGTTCCACTCGTCTGCCCTACATTTAGCATACCTGCCCACAGCAACAAACCACACATTGTACCTTACTTCCTCCACAGAAAAGCTCTGTAATTATCATTACATCTACTAAGTCGATTTGGAGGTCAAATTTCAGATCTCCTCCTTCTCCCTCCCCCCCTCTTGTTACCTTTCAACTTGTAAGAGCCAGGAAAGTTTCAAAAACTTAAAAATTCCTCTCTGGACAGTGATATGCAAAAAATCACATTTCTTCCAGACCACACTTCACAGCTTGAAACAGAGGAGGAAAAAAAAAAAAAAAAAAAAAAAAAAAAAGACAGAGGGAGAGAAAGTCACTCAATGCTGCAGAGCAGCCACAGAGATGGAGCTTTGATGACAGCATTGGGACATCCTCAAAAACCACCCAGAATTCAAATAATGCAAAGCAAAGCCCTGCTGCTGGTGCAGCAGATCCACAGGTCATTTGAAATCACAGGCGAATTTCAAATCATGGCTGTTGTGTTTTAATTTTCTAAAATCAACAGCAACTGGGTGCATCATCCTCCAGGAGCATTTGGAAAAGCCAAAATGAACATCTCTGAGGGCACGCGGGGAAGCCTGGCCTCAGCCAGCATCCTCTGGCACAAAGGGATTGCGTGACATGAGCAGAGAGAGGATCAAACCACATTCTGAGAAGCTCCTCAGAGATGTACCAATGAGTAATATTAAAATAACCATGACTGCTTCACAGTAATAATAAGGGCTAAGGAGGACAGAAGGGGGAAAATTTTTTTCATAAAAAGGAGACCTCCCCACAGCAATACCTAGAAAGAAATTATTTCAGGACCCAAACCAGTATAAGTTTTTCAAAAAAAATTAAAACTATTTCATAAAGCACTACTACAAGCCCACCCAAAGCAGCATGAAACCATTTTTACCATTTTAATCAAATACAAAGCTGATATGCTAACTTAAAGGATCAAGACAAAATAAGATATGTGGGCCGGCAATCTGAATGCCAAGTTTTACCCATGTGAATTCAGTTATAAATGCTTGGAAAATGTGATTCCTTAACTTAGAAATAGCAGCTGTAGCATTCAAAGGTACTCCCAGTAATTACTGGAATGCTTGCTGAAAAACTAGACAGAAGCTAACATCTTACTTACATTAAATACACATTCACCACAAATTAAAAGAGCCACAGGAAAAAAAAAAAAGAAAACAATCAGGCAAGCAGATGTTCAAAAAAGAAAGAAAAAAAAAAGACTTTTTTAAAAAAAGAGAGGACCAGATGCTCATTTCTGGTACTGGGCATGATGCACTGAAGGTGCCCCACACCACCAGCCTCCCCAAACCACCAATGCTCTGCAGCCAAAGGGAGTCAGACTGTCACCTCTGTATCTGTAAGGGGTAATTTCATCCCAGATACTGCAATAATATGCTGCTTAAAATCGCAGAACTGCTGCCTAGTCATCTGAGACAACAGTAAAACAGGCACCAACGCCAAGTGTAGTTGTCTACTACTGCCTGAGGGACTCATGGGTTTAGCAACCGAGCTGGCATAAGGATCATATTATCAAGGAGTGCCCTATGCTGCTTTATTAAGTGCCAGTGAAATGTCTGTTGCCCTCGGTGCCTGGGAAATACTGTAAGAAACGCCAATCACCAATAATCAAACTACAACTGAAGCTACTTGACCAACCCAGGTTTATTATCAGCTGCTGTTCCCCGAAAATAAAACGGTTTGGAAATAAGCAGCCAGCAACGTTGGCAGAGATGGAGAGGAGACCCTCTTTGCAGTGAGCACAAAGCCCCAGGACAGGCTGGCAGGGGCAGGGAAGTCTGCACCCAGGCTTTGGAAGGAGGTACCCAAAGAGAAGTTATCTGCAAAATGTGCATCACACTCTCCTGGCTCTCTTCACACCTCCCCCTTCACATCCCCACTCCCATGCACCTTCGCGTCTATTCCCACACTTCTCTCGCTACCCACATCCTGAACATATTTATGTTGTAAATATCCATTTGGAAACATTCAGTATGCTTGTGGCACAGAGAAGGATGCTGCTTTGAGCTTCAGAAGGCAGCTGTCTCACCATGACCCCTCTTCTCCCTTTCCCGACTGCGAGGGAGGGGAAAAAATTACTTGGCCCTCACCCTTATCTTTTATCCACTCAGGAACCAGATTATTGCCTAATAAAATTTCACTGCAAAGCTATTAAAAATTAAAGGGATATTTCCCTTTCTACATAATGATTTGTCACAAGCCAGACCTAAACCAGGATTGATGAGGTTCCTGGTATCTTCCATTTTATTTTATTTATTTATTTTCATTTGGCAGAATTTTTTTGCAACCCTTCCCACTCCTGACTGAGACACAATTTCTCCTTCTGAGCCCAAGACCTTCCTTCTTCACTGACATGAAGTAAGAGGTGAAAGGCAGCTGAGCCAGCAGAAATGTTCCCACTGTCCTTCAGGAAACATGCAGAAGAGTCCAAGTAGTTGGTATGATTCAGAACTAGTGGTAGAAAAAGGACAAACCAGATTACAGCAACACAGAGGACTCCATCCAAAACCTGCATCCAAAGAGACTCCTGCTAACATATGGTGGAAATGTGACTTTCTGCAAATATCCTCCACAGAAGCCAATTCCTCTCCTCCACCCAAGCCATGTCCAATAGCTCTAGTAGAACGAGCTGTTACTTACACATATTAGTCAGGATAGGCATCAGCCACGATACAAATTTTAATCCATCTAGCTAATGAGGAATCTGCCATCTAGTTAACGTGCTCAGACCCTCCGGAGAAATTAAAATCCACCTCTTTTGGCTCCTGACACCCCGGGATGCAGTGGCTGGTTTCCCCAGCAGACACCATGTCCCCTGCTCCTCCGTGGGGCCGGCACCGCTCTGCTCCACCAGGACAAAGAGAAGCACCCGGAGCAGAACCACACTGGAAAAACAGAACTTGGAAAGAATGCGTTAGCAACTTCAATCCAAATATAAAATGCATTTAAAGGTCATAATTTGCATAACTACATCTCATGTTTTTTTGTTGTGTGGTTTTCCCCCCCCCCCCTTTTTTTTTTTTCTCTTTTTTAAATTGCTCTATCCTGGAAGGTGCCGAGTGCTTCTGAGAACTGCTGAGCACCTCTGCTTTCATTGAAAGTTTTAACAGCTCTTTGGGCTGTTCAGTACATGGCAGGAGCTGCTCTGCAAGTTGTCCTAGGACCACGCTAAAAACCAAAACCCTTTTCAACACACCAGCTGGAGAAGGCACACGGCCCCGAGAGTGCACGGCCCCATCATCACCCGCTGACATGACTGGGTGACACGGGAGTTTCACTTTCTTATGATGCTCTCTTGGTGGTGGATTCAGAAAAAAACCAAGAGCAACCAGTCATAACAGGAAGAGCTCAAAAGGCCACAGGCACAAATCACCCTCACAATGGCCATATATATATATTTTTTTTTATCCTTTTGTTCACTCATACCAATAGTTGCCCCAATCGGATGCTACACTAATCCCCTAAAGCTTCACCATCAAACCCATAGCCAGTCCCATGAAAAGCATCCTATTTTCCTTGAAAGGACCATAACTGGAAGAGCAGCAGGTATGAGTGGTGCCCTCTTCAACCACAGTAAAAACCAGGAGGTGCTGCAACATTCAGGTCTTGCTTCCTGCACAAAACTAATTAAAACATCCAATCTGTGCTGCTGGTTCATCTGCTGGGGAAAAGACGAAATGGCAAAATTGGTATCAAGGCAAAGGAAGGGCTCACGGCAGCCATGTGTGAGGCTGCTGCAGAAGGGGTGTTCTGCCTTCTCCTGAGCTACAGAAGGAAAGTCTGGAGACGACTGAGAAGGGTGGCTACAAGCCTGCAGCTCCCCCAGCTTGTATAAACGTGTTTGCAAAGATCAACGCGCTCGGCTCGGTGTCGGGTTCAGAGGCTGAATGTGGCTCTATCACCATCAGCACCTGACTGATGACTGACAAACCACACACCACCTACAAAGGCACTGCACAGACCCAAGCGTGTGGGAAACACAGGCTTTCCAAAAACCCTCTGCAACATTTCAGATGTTTTCCCACATCTCAAAAAAAAAAAAAAGAGAAAAAAAGATCAAGGTTGCAGTATCTGTGTTAAATGGGATCTTTCATTTCTGTGGCATCCACTTGCCTTCCTTCCAAAAGTTAAGAAATATTCTGTTTATTCTGGATTTGGCACAAGATCTTTCCACCAAAAGCAAGTTTCTCTTCAGTTTTTCAAGCTGCACCCTTTTTTATTTTCTCTCAGAAAGGGGAGTAAACAGCACATCGTTTTCTTATGAAAACTGTGTCTATCTCAAAAAAGACACTGAAACCTCAAAATTAAGTTCACAAAGCCCCCTGGATTTCCCTTGGTAATTGTTAGTCATGGGGTCTTCATGAGAAATGCCCCAGTCCTGACTAATTGTTAAGAGAAAACGATGATACACTTGTTTCACCACCATCAACCCTAAAACGTGCAGCTGGTCAGAACTTCTGCATTTCTGGTGCCTTCCCTCCCCAGTCTCACCACCCTTCTCGTCCTGCAGTGCACAGGAGCAGATCATGATTCCTGGTCCACCTTACCTGGGGTCTCCACATGCCCCAAAAGAAGGGATTGCTCCATCCAGTGAAGCAAGCAGACCTTGAGCAACATGAGGTGAAAGTCCCTCTATCTCCCACACCGTCTCTCAAACTTATGTTATCCAAAGAGGACGAGGAGATCCAAGAAGATGCTCCCACCTAAGCCAAACTGTGGTGGGGAGGCAGAGGTGGGTGGCCCAGAGAAAGCAGCCACGATGTCTGGAGTTGCTTTAGGTCAGGAGTACCTCCAGACTGCAGTCTGAAGGGGCAATGAGACCACATCGGGCATTGTGGCCTACACCAACAACATCTCACCAGCCCACAGAGGACAACGGGACTGTGCTGGGTGATGAAATGCCAACACCTGCCAAGGAATACATCTCTGTAAATCCAGCTGTGCCCAAAACCTTACAACAGAGAAGGCTTCAGAGACAATTTGGCACAAGATGTCAGAGTTTTCATGCTGTTTTAAAGGATACAGATTCAAGTCAATAAGAAGCTCTCAAGGGCCTCTGTGGACAACCCATGTGTGGCCTTGTGAGGTCCTGCACCAATCACAACAAGGTCTCAGAGAACAGAAAGTTCAACCTCCCCAAGGATGTTCTGAGAAGATCCACACACTGTCTCAGGCACAGCAAGAAAAATCCCCAGGTTCTTCTCATGGCAAGGCGTGCTTTGCTTTGCTTTCTTGTTTGTTTGTTTTAAAATATTCTGGCAGTGGAAGAGAGTCACTGTTTTGTTTTTCTCCCCCACATATGCTATATAGTTTTCTCTCTGGTGCTCGTTTCTTGCTTACTCAGTTGACTATAGTCTGCTTCTCTCACAGGAACGCTAGCTGTGTTTGTCCCCAAACTGTATCGTGATCCAACTGCTTTGTGTCATCCCACCAACCACGCTCAGGGAACGACGATCAAAATATTTTCCCTCGGATGCCACACAGAGAAATGGGCATACATGTTATTTTAGGGCAAAGCTGACCTACAAGGCTGAAGAGCACCAGAAGTGTTTTGGCTAGTGAACTCCGTAAACACGACATGAAAAGAGGGAGTAGTGCTACAAACAATACCAAGGCTTTGTTTGCACAACAGTGCTATTTTGCCACATACACTGCTAAGAAAATACCCCATTTCAGCTACACAGCACAGGGCATCCCCCCGAAAATTACTGCACAACACAGCCATGCTTTCAGCAACACTTAGACATGGCCAATAAATTAATACAGGAGATCCCAACCATCCGCAGGTCAGTCATCAACAAGTAGGTCAAATTAATTCTGGAAGGCTGTGAGAGGCACATCAAATAGTCTACGGCAGCAGTCGGAGGCAGGGATGAAGCAATCCCCACCTGAACTCACCTAGCAGCACTGACACAAGCCCAGGAGTTCAAGGGATGCAGGACGAAGCCATCCCCAGTCCACGCAACTCGCCTTCCATCTCTGCAAGTTAAAATTAACTTCCCTGACAAAATGCAAATACATTAAAAAAATACCCAAGCCAATTAAGACACAAGTGTTTAAAGACACGAGTAGTAATTACGAATGTATTATTCATACCTAATTTACAAGATGAACTTCTTTCAGTAAAATATTAAACTGTTTACATGCATTCAGGAAGACAATTTCCCAACCTTCGCGTCCTGCTCTGAAGTGGTGACTATTGCTATGCAACAACTCCACAGACTTACAGTGTACACTATGGAGTAATCAGAAAATGTTTGACCTCAGATATCTACTTGACCCCACAGAAATGCAGACTCGCTCGCTATAAAATCCTAAACAATGGGGCAGACAAGGTCAGAGGGTCAAAGCAAGTATTAACAGGTCATTGTGCAACCCACTTGGGAGCAATTACTTCTGGTCACGGCTAAGTGGACACTTGATTGAATACCACTAAGACAGCTCACATCCCACAGATAACAATCCTCACAGCGATTAAGAATTAAAGCCCCCATGATTCAGCCTTTATTACTCAAATGAACCTAACTATTCCATAAAAAACTCTTGGTATATGCATGATGCAAGGTCTAAATTGAAATGCCACCTCATTAAACAATAATATCTAATTTTATCTAAATGAATTTTCATGAAAGTACGCCACACAGCTCAGGAATTTTTAAAATGAATTATCACAAGCGATACATAATTTCACCAAAACTGCTGCAGGAAAAAAAAAAGAAAAAAATTAGCTTCAGGGATGAAAGGGAAACATCTATGTTGAATGAAAATTGCACTTCTTTCTGCTTGCAGAAAGGGTAAAAGGGGGATTCAGGGCTTCTGCCAGACAATAGAGCCAGATTTTAATCAAATCAACACCTTTCTGCTAGGTCAGGTGCCCTACCCTGACAGACAGAAAGCACCTGAAACACATGTCGAGGATCTCTGCACACACAGGCCACTTTCAGAAAAAGGGAAGTCACCTGCACATTAAACCCCCAAAACTGGGGTTTATTATCATAAGGTGTTAGAAGAGCCACCCATGACTCTGGCTGTTAACTGGCCTCTCTTGCTTCAGCTGACAACAGTCTGTGCATCCCCTCCTCAGGGGTGAAAACCCTGCTCTGACACCTGCAAGCACCTCCACATGCTGGCTTCTCATTTAAAAGCTCTTAATGTTTTTAACAAAAGCTATGAGAAGCACAGATGAGATGTCTGACTAAAAGGGGTCCTGGCAGGAATCACTGAAAGAAAAAAAATAAGAACAGGTTGGTGGGTTTAATTTTTAACCTATTTATCTGCAGATTCTGTGAGGTGGGACAGTAGATCCCACTGCCCCATGACTGAAGAGCAACACCAACAGCCCAAAGGTGGTCTCAGCCTCATTGCTATAGCTTCAGGTGTAACTTATTCCAAAGCCTGCCTCTCCCTCACCCTCTGTTGTGCAGTTAGTTCCTGGAAAAGAGCTGGTACTCAGAAAGCCCAAGTCTTCTTTCACAGGCTATCCCTTTCACAGGAGGAGAGGAACAAAACAAAAATAACTAAATAAATTAAAAAAAAAAAAAAGCCACGCACACTCACCAAACCACCAAACCATTAACCCCACCAAACATACCAAAAAAAACAAACAGACATTCCCTAAGCCAACTAGCCCCTCATAAACCTGTGGAGAGGAGGAGGTCGCATGGATGCTGGTGCACACCAAAGGCTGGGGTGAAGCCCTCAGGGAAGAGATGCTAACCCAAGACAGGTCCCTTCTGGGGATGAACTCCTTCACCCTTTCCCCACTCTCCCCAGCAGCAAAGCCAGCACCTCGGGGATATTTAAGAGCACTGCATATGCAGACACTTGGATGTGCAAAATTATGCATGCATGTTTGGAGGCCATTTTAGAGCCCGGCTCATGAGTCATACAGAAAGTAGATCAGGAGAATAAAAAAAAAAAGTTTAAAGATGCATTTTTTTGTATTCTTGCTACCATAACATAGCTTTGCTTCCCCCTCGCCCCCCCCTTTGCTTTTTTCTTTAATACTGAAAGTCTTTGGGCCTTTGTTCTGTAGCTGTTGGAAAATTCTGAGTTAAAACAGGAGTCTTTTACATGAGCTCTAATACCACGACAGCCAGCTGATAACACAGCAGATATGCAAAGCTGAAGCCTGACGGAGTGGTGTTCACCACCTTTGATTATTGCACAGGAGGACACCAGGAATGAGAAGCTGCACGGTCGCTTCTCCCTCGTCCTGCTGCCAGCCAGGTGTAATAATGCTATTATGAAAAGCAAACAGGGATGAACTCTGCTCAAAAGAAGGTGAAGCCTGAACTGAGAAATCAATTGCTGCATCAGTCATGCCCCTACAACTGAGTAATGCTGTTACAAAGTTCATCGAGCCCTCAAGATCCTCACCCTGGCAAGGCTTACGGTATCGTGCATATCTTATTGGCACTGAATATTCATGTTGTGACAGCATCTGGACACCAACTAACTAATGCTGCCACTGGAGGGAAAAAACAGCCCTGGAGTTCAGCCACCAGCTGGAGATTTCATCGAGAGGTCCACGCTCAAGTTTCCATTCCTTCAAGGACCTTCTGCTGCACTGAGCATCTCCCTGTTCCTCTGCCCGCCCAGGTCTGGGATGAAGATCTCACATCCTACTGCCCCCACAGGGCACGATGCACTACAGACCCCAGTGCCCCGTCACAACCAGATGAAAGCCCATACCAGGAACCTCACATACTAAACTGAGATGTACTCTCTCACAGAGACAGTCCCCCTCCTACCTGAGAGGGAGGGAACTGGGAGATGGGGACTCTCTGAGCTTTGCCACACTGATGCAGCAAGGAGGTACCAATGACTCCAGGACACAGGAAGGTGATTAAAGTGGGGAAAAGCTGAGGAGGGCTGGGAAAGCAGGAATAAGCTTTGTCTGCAGAACAAAGCCATGAAGGGATACGAAAGCAGTCCCAAGGCAGCTGCACACCCAGTGGTCCTTGCAATGGGGAAAGTGTCAGGAGACACACAAGAAAAAAAATAAAAAAGATAAATGAAGGAAGAAGATGCAAGAAAACTGCCTTTTAACACCAGCTGAGTCAGAGAAGGACAGCATTGTGAGACATCAAGCAGGGGCCAGCAACTGGTCTTACCACCTGCAGAGTCATGGGGGAAATCACTCATCAGGGGTTCCTTGGCCAAGCTGCACCACGTAGAGTCCCTTCTTCCTCTCCTAATGGTTTCAAAACCCTTTAAGCATACCATACATAAAACACAAAGTTGAGAGTTATTAGTCAGCCAGGCCAAAATCTCCTGGATGGCTCAATGACTCTCTGACATGCTTCTGCTGAGGAACGTGAATGAGATGTGAAAAGTCCCACCCAAGCTAGTAAGGACAGCCAAACCACTGCATGGTTCATGGTACCAATCTGAGCACACAGATGATTTTCAAGGCATTTTCATTACATCCAGTTCCAACCAGCCAAAGCAATCCACTCTCAGGAAGACTGTGCCACCCTTTAGTGTTTCTCAGCCTAGAATTCAGCACCTAGTAGGTATTAAATAACCAAACTCCAATCACCATGTATAGGCTGCATTACCCAGTATTACTGAAACTGGTCTGAACAGTCACGTACACGCACCTTGTGCTTATGGGGGCAACCAAGTCAGACTTTGTAAGCACAGACACCTGCTGTCAGGTAACTCACACTTCAGTTTTTCAGAGAAAAACTGAAGCTTTCAGAAACACACGCAGGATTTTAACCTCCCCCCCAGCTCC
The DNA here is from genome assembly GCF_000691845.1 of Merops nubicus. Taxonomy (NCBI): domain Eukaryota; kingdom Metazoa; phylum Chordata; class Aves; order Coraciiformes; family Meropidae; genus Merops; species Merops nubicus. The sequence goes on along the minus strand of NW_008594838.1, from coordinate 6,850 downwards.
CAAGTAGCACATCAACACTTGCAAACCAAGACATTCAACTTCTAGTAAAGACCTGGATTTCCAGCAACTGGGCACATATGGGTCATCTCCAAACTCACCCCGGGTGAGCAATGACACTTTGGTTTCCTCTTCTTGTTTAGCAGCTGGAAGAATCATTGCCAAGGGGGCCCTACCCCATACCCATGGCTGGAAGTGAGGGATCAGCACAGGATTGCTGCAGGGGAAGGAAACTGGGAAATCAAGAAGGAAATGGCTGGGCCAGATAAAATCCCCAGTCCTCCTTCTTGTTAAACAGGACGTTTCTGGTTCAGGAGCAGATGGGAAGAGAATCCACTCCATGGCTAACCCAGAGGAGGTAGAGAAGCCTGAAATAAAGTCCCTTTGACTTCAGCTCTGTCTCTCTGACAGCCCAACTCAGTCATGGACAGAGCAGATAACAGGCGACCATTCATCAGCTCAACCAATACACAAAGGCAAGAATTTCCCTTCTTAAAGAGATTTAATGATAGAGCCTTAGAAAACAGTTGAAGGAGAGAGACAGAGTGAACACACTAGAGATGAGACCCAGTAAGTTGCTATTAATATTTCCCTGAAGCAGATACCCCAATTTGCAGCCCTGGAAGGACACAATTCAAAGGGACCTGGGCACATTCTTTAAGCAAAACATTGTCCAACTGCAGAATTAGAGCTGAGGTCAGAGAAAAGTTTTTCCACCAGTCTAGTCTAACTCACTACTAACTTTTTTTTTTTTTTTTTTTTTTTTTTTTAATCTTAACCAGAAAAAAAAAGCTGTCCCATGAGTTCTTGTCTTCCTTGGTACACTGAAGAAAAAAAAGATGCAACTTAACCAGCTTGCCAGGGCTGTCAGCCAATGCTCTGTCCAGGAAGGATTTTTTTCACATCTCCCTTTGAAAATTACAGATGAGAACATATTCCATGAGGACAGCCAGTCAGAGTGCCTACAGGCACCACCACACTCATCACCCATACCTGCACCCTCTTGTGCCAGCAGGTCCTCCCAAAGCATGCCCCACCTCTGCCACGCCTGCCCGCAAAGGGCTGGAGACGTTCTGCCTTTTCCAGGGTGAAGCAGTTGGGAGGAGAGGAAAAAAGAGCTCTCAGCTCTGCAGCTTTTTCCTGTTCAGCTCTCTGCAGTGCTCGCCTTCCTTTTTGGTACAGAACACTTCAGTTGCCTGGAGCTATTCTAGTTTAGACTGGGCATTCATAGCAGAAGCCCAACATCTCTTGCTATTTTTGCTTATGGCTACCTAGGCAAGCAGAGAAGCACCTTCTTAATGAAGCAGCTATGAGATCAATGTTGTATGACTTCCAAGAGCAAAACAGTTTACAATTAGCTGAAGCTCTGGTATTTGACAGTTTTTTATGGCTCTTTTACAACTGTTTGCAAATCTTTTCTTCCTTTAAATTATTCTGAAAAGTGTTAGGGGGAAGCCAAAAGTTATTTTGTGCAAGCATGTGTCTACTTGCATGAATCCAAGAGTCTTTGTAATTTAAAGGCACCATTACAAACGCCTGTATTTACACGATAGTTGTTTATGTAATGCTTTAAAGAAAAATCTAAGTGGAGCACAGAAGCCAATGCTAATGCAGAAGACAGGGGGAGTTAATGAACGTGCTCCTGGGGCAGTCCAGAAGATAGCAAGGCATAGAGCCTGAACCAGAAGGATTCAATAAAAAGACCATATTTCTCAAAAAGAACTTCTGATGCAACCTGGGTGATTTTCAGGCTGCTCTTCTCATTCCTGTTATGCTCAGGACCACTGCTTGTGTATTAGCCCACCACAAAAAAAAAGCCAAAACACAGACTATGAGGACACAACCCCCAATATCCAACCTTTCTACTGAGATTTTGTACATTCCAATAAATGAAAGTAAATGCAGAAATCAAGCTTGAAAGTCTATCTTTGAGCAGGCCTCTTCCAAAACCACCCCTCTCTTCTCTTTGTTCAGATGTGCAAACCTTTTAGTGCTCCTGAATTCAAGCCAGAAGTCTGGAACAGTATGACTTTCAACCTGGAGCAGCAGCCCCAGTCTTGGCTCTCAACAGCACGGCACAGCCCCTCACCTTCACCTCAGATATTACCTACTCGAAGTGAAAGTGCAAGAGAAAGCCTTCACAGATAAAAAGGGTGTTCTAGCCTTAGGCCTGTCAGCATGGCACACGTCTAAAGAGAAAAATGAATCTGCATGACAGAGACTTGAAATGCAGGTGCCTGGGTGGAAACGAGAATATCCAAAAGGATGCATATGCATGTCAAAGAAAAAAAAAAAAAAAAAAAGGGATGCTCATTTGCAAGAGAACACAGGACAAAAAACAAAGCTACACCTGTAAGAAACGTTTCCTTGCCAGGTGCATTAAGAAAGTTACAGCTTCATTTTAGACTCTAGCCAAAAAGATTAAAGCCATTTTCACCCTCACCCAAATCACCAAGGAGACCAAACCTTCTTCAGCTTTTAACTGCAGGGAAGTTGGCACTGAGGGAGGATTCAAGAGAACCATCTCCCAAGCTCCAGAGCACCATCAGTTCCACAGCATCCTCCTTGCTGCTCCCACACACTGCCACGGGGACAGCGGCATGCCACGCACAACTGTGGAAGCATCCTGCTGGACTAGACTCTGATCTATGCCATCTTTGCCTTGTAGTTATACCCATGGTTTGGCAACACCGTGCCCATCATCTACATCAATGGCATGAGAGATCTTACGTCTTCCAGGGTGAGCTGAGCTTCAGCTCAGCATGCCTCCAGCAATGGGGAACTCTACCAAGTTATGTACTCTTACGCAAGTTTGGGGTTTCTTAAACATCTGAAGGAAAAAAAAAGAAAAAAGATAAATCAATCCAGTGATCTTTGTTGATTATATTGACGGTAATTATACCTGTGTTATGCAAACAGTATCTCCAGCCTCAAGAGTGCTAGTGCTTTGAGACAGCTTGACTGCCTCGTGGATGAAATGAAGCTGTAGGCTGGAGGACACTAAAAAGAACAGTAAGTGCTGAAGGTGATTTGGGGATGCAGGACAAGCACACCGGGTGAATTCTGGTGCTGTCTGTAAGATCCCTGTACTCCTATCAGGAGCAGAAAGTAGAGCCCAAACTTTACGTGAGGTTTCTTCTGTGAAAGCAGAGCAGTTCAGGTGCAAGGACACAGAGGACGAGACTAGGGGTTAAATCTCAGAGACAAGGTGAAGATGACAATGTGACAGAACAGTCAGACGAGCCTCCCACAGACCTGAGCATCATCAGGGCATTTTATGCAGCTTCAACCACCTTCTCTGTGCTGACCTGCTGTGCACCCTGAGGCAGCTCCAGCCCCACAGAGCACATGCAGATACCAAGCAGCTGGGACCAGGCCATCAGTGGTGGGGCTGGACATGTCCCCATGCCACCCATCCACTCTGCTCCTGCTTCTTCCAAGCTAAATAAACAAATAACAAAAAAAAAACCACCACCAAAACTCACTTACCTCTCTTTGCAGCCAGGTGTTGGTAAATTCATTAAACTTTAAAAACATCTTTTTTTTCCTCTCCTAGATGACAATTTTACATTTCACATCAGAAAAGAACTGCCCAAGGACTAGAGAGCTTGACCCAAGTGATGCACTACCTGTACCATCCTCTAGTATAACAGGAAATATGTCCAACTCCCTAAATATTTTAATACATATTTTACAATGTAAGTACATTGTGTGGGAAGAAGTGGAAGAGTCACCACATCACAGTTTGCTCAGCTGGATCCTGCCCAGCTGTGGGATCACCAGTGAGCAACAGATAAATTTCAGTCCTGTTCTGACACTGGTTTCTTCTCCTGTTGCTTTTGGCGAGATGTTTAACACCCAGCATGTCCAAGTTTCATTGCTTTATATATACATACATATATCTATGTATACATACATACTGTAGAAATCATATTTATTCAACCTCCTACAATGTTCAAGAATGCAAAAAATTATGCTAAAGCATTTGAAAGTGAGGAGCACTATCAGAGACAGAGATCAGGAGCCTCGAGAGAACAAGCAGTGATTTCACATCAGGAGTGAGCAAAGATCTCAGCCTTTGAAAATCAGGACCTTTTCAAAAGAGCTCGAAGATGGGTGAAAAATTACTCAAGATCTTGTGAAAAAAATAACTTTATATATATACATATGATCAGAAAACACCACAGCCAACCCAATGCACTTATGGGCAAACCACTGATTTGCAATTCCAAACCGCTTTTCTGCCTCAATCCTCCACTTACTATCTTATCTGATCTTCTCTCAGGGATTCCCCCAAACATCTCTGCTTCGAGAGGACCTCTCAAGCTCTACTGTGAGCACTTCTTAGCACTGAGGATTTCCGTTGTTTAGGGATGGGTGTAAAATGATGATAAACTAACAGCATTTTTTTGCACTCTTTTTTCTTTTTTTTTTTTTAATCCCCCCTGCTGTACCCCTTATTTTTTTGGAAATCCTTATCAGGTCACCAGGATCTGCTCTCTTGCTCAAATAAAGGTTGCCATACTCACAGACACACACTTCTATGGGCCCATCACATGTAAATATTAGCCTAAAACCTACTTTAAGGTACATGTCATGATCCGTGTCAACACTAGCAAGTAAATGCTGCTTTACTGGTGTTCAATAAATGTCTTCAAGTCTACAACCCGGGTCAATTCTGCTCCGTGGCACAAAACCAGGTGTGTTCAGCTAGAGTGGTACAAAATCACTGTTAAGGAACACCACAGACCCACTGCACTGCACCAATACAGTGGTCATGTTGAGACAGAGTGGTTGAAGGCACCACTTTTTATTATCAAAACCCCCTATGCTAGATGACCTCAGCACTTCACAGGCATTATTTATATCCTCCAGTAGCCTCTTAACATGGCAACTTTTTCCCATTCCCTCTGCAGACAGAAGCACACAGAGAAAATGGTGTGGCATGAGTTACAGAACTACAAAATCCCAAACTTCTGACTGCTTAAATTTGCAAGCTTTGCATTAATGTCCTTTGTCCAAAAATCTGTTAGCTGAAATTAATAAGAAAGAAAATAAGCTTCCTCCCCTCTCTCCTTGTCATTCTGTCTTCTAGGAGGAAAAAAAACTTAAGAAAATACCTTCCATTTGGAATCAAAATCCTTTCAGCACACAATTTGAGGAACACTGCATGGTAGCACCTGTTTTAAGAGGGGATGTTAGAAGCCCAAAAAAAAAAAAAAAGTGTCACAGAATAATGATTCTTTTTTGAACAATCCATATCAGTCTGTTCCCAGCATTATTTTTGGAAATGGTATACCTAATATGACAGCTATGATTTGGAGCCTTCAAAAGGCATAAGCTATTGGCATTTTAAATACATTGCATACAAATAGGCACGCACCCCTACACCCACACTAACTCTGAAGATTTGTTCTGCTCGTGTCTGCTGGCTCTTTTGAGCATACTCCACAACAGATTGTTTCCTTCTCTCATCCCAGCTTTCTCCTATAGGGACTTTACATCAGGCATCTAAATACCAGGGGTGCAAAGACACTTGTATTAACACAGCACACAGCAGAAGGATGCTCTGTGTCTAAATGGACACAACTGAGCCTTACTATTCCTCAAGAAGTTGTGGGTAGCTTATTACCAAAGACAGCATTTATTTAAAAAAGTGGAAAGTACCATTAGAAACACCCAATATAACTCTTATTAACTTATTTGAATCTAGTTCTGAGCACACTGGGTTTCTAAGTGCCTGCTAACATAACATTCTGTTTGCCTAATTAAGTTTTCAGTAGGGTAAGCTATAGTTCTCACGCTAATATAGGGAACTGGAAAAAAAAAAATCACATATAAACCAATGCCTAGCTTGATTTGCCTTTATTGTATAAGAATTTGCTGCAGGCTCTTCAACAATTGCTAGCTAATTTTCCATCAAAAAGGACAACTGCTGGACAAATTCCCAGCTCAGCGACAGGGACAGCAGACTCAACTCTAAGTTTTAAACCCTCCATGCAATTCCTACAGCACTTACAGGCCCTTTGGTTCTTCCTCATCACTTTTTCCCCTTACTGGTTCACATCCTGAACCCTGAGTTTATTTCCCCAGCCATGCCAGCAAGCTGCACAACGCTGTAGCTGGGGAGCAGCAGGCAGAGGAACATTACCATTAGCCAAAAAAATTACTCGTAAGAGGCTTAAAAGAAATCTCTGGGAATCAACTCAGACCTCCATCACAAATAATTAGCAAAATAAAGATAAAATACTGAAGCATCTCAGCTTCTCACTACATTCCAAAGCAGCTTATTTTCTTCCTCAATCTTATTCTTGCTGCATTTAAAATTCTCGCTTGCAACTTCTGAAAAAGAAGAAAAGTGAAAGGAAAAAAAATAAAAGAAAAGCAAGACACAACAGAGTGTTTTGCCCAAAAAAGACAGATTTCTGCCCGCCGAGTCCCTGCACCCAACCCTGCACCAGGCAGGGCCCCCGACCCGTGCCCTGTGGGACCTGCTCACAGGGCGAGCGCTCCTGGAACAGGTCCAAGACTTTTTAAGCTGTATTACAGCATTAATATAATTTACAAAACGGTTAAAAATGAGAATGTTTTTCCTTCGTGAAAAATAACACACTTAATGCTTTTCATCTGGCACATAAAATTTACAATACCTCCAGGAACATTTTCTTTGGTTAAATCAACACGATCAGTACTTTTTCAGCCTTTAAGCATATTACAGCCCCAGCTTTTTATGGGGTTTTTTTGGTTGTTGTTTTCACCCATTGTAATAAACTTTTCAGAACCAGAAATGATCAACAATAAAAAGCATTCCCATGTCAAACAATTTTAACTACTGCTTTTAAAATAATAATAA
>NW_008594837.1:0-1259 GCF_000691845.1 Merops nubicus | reverse complement strand
GAGGGAGGGGCCCAAAAGTGACCCCAGTTGTCCTCGTTGTCCCCGTGGCAGGTGACAGAGCTGGGCCGCATCGCCAGCCACTACTACATCACCAACGAGACGATGCAGACCTACAACCAGCTCCTGAAGCCCACCCTGAGTGAGATCGAGCTGTTCCGGGTCTTCTCCTTGTCCTCAGAGTTCAGGAACATCACTGTCAGAGAGGTATGGACCTGGATGCCCATCTCAAGTGACACAGCCTGGAGACCTGGGCCCATAAAAGACCTTTCTCATCTTTCCTGTCTTGGTTTGCTGCAGGAGGAGAAGCTTGAGCTTCAGAAGTTGCTGGAGCGAGTTCCTATCCCGGTGAAGGAGAGCATAGAGGAGCCCAGTGCCAAGGTGAGCCCTGCAGGACCTCTCCAGGGGTCTTCTCAGCCTGTCTTGAGGGGAGTGGTGGTCCTGGGGGAGAGCTGTCACGTTCAGTGCCACTCCTGGGGGTGGATTATCTGGTCTCTTCCCTCTGTGGGCCAACCTGGGCTGTGTCAGCTGCTCCAAGAGCTGCAGGTGCTTCTTGTCTCTGGTTCCCCATGCTGAGGGGATCTCTGAGACCTTCTCTGTTCTCCTTCCCCAGATCAACGTGCTGCTCCAGGCCTTCATCTCCCAGCTGAAGCTGGAAGGGTTTGCTCTCATGGCAGACATGGTGTATGTTACCCAGGTGAGCTGGGCCCTGGCTGCTGGGCACCGTCCAGCCACGACTTGGCCTTGGGACAACACCTTGCACCTCAGATTCTGTAGTTTGTGGTCACAAATGGCTTGGAAAAGAGCTAGAGGTGTGAGTGGTGAGGTCTAACCCTTGTCAGGGTGGGAATTGGGTCTTTGTTGGACTCTGCAGTTTGTAATCAAAGTGATTTGGCAATGGAAGGCTGTGGTGTCGCTGTGTTCTACCACAAAGGCCAAGAACCACGTAGGTGTTGGGGATGAAGGACCTTCAGGGTATAATTCAGTACTTCAAGGAGGCTCTGGACAGACTTCAGGGCAGGATAGGACAAGGGGGAGGTGGTTTTAAACTAACACAGGGAGATTCAGGCTGGAGAGGTGGAAGGAATTGTAGAGTCTGAGGGTGGTGAGGTGAGGGTTGCCCAGAGAGGTGCTCGCTGCCCCATCCCAGGTGAGCAACCTGCTCCAGTTGGGGACATCCCTGCTCCCTCTAGATGCCTTCGACAGGTCCCTTTCCAACCCAAACCCTTCAACTCCCACGTGGCTGGGCCGGAAGGCGGGTG
>NW_008594836.1:0-731 GCF_000691845.1 Merops nubicus | reverse complement strand
TGCATGATAGGGGATGTGATAAACCCATTTGATACCATGTTCTTTAACCCAGGCTTCTGTGAGATTGTTTCAGAAATTGGTCCTATTGTATAACTAAATTCTTTCTGGGGTGCTGTGTTGCCACAGGACTTGCTTTCCGAGGCCCAGGATGGTGTTCTGGGCAGTTGCATGGGGCACTGCATATGTTTCCAACCATCCTCAGCCATCCTATGTTTGCTTCCACTAGGGTAAACACATAGTGCTTACCCTGGTGAGTTTGAGGCAGTGTGATGTAATCAATCTGCCAGGTCTCCCCATACCTATAATTTGACCATCGTCCCCCATACAACAAAGGCTTCAAGCGTTTGACTTGTTTGATTGTGGCACAGGTGTCACAGTCCTGGATAACCTATGCAATAGTGTCCATGGTAAATTCCACCCCTCAGTCACGAGCCCATTTGAATGTTGGATCTCTTCCCTGATGTCCTGAGGTGTCATGGGCTCCCCAAGCTAAAAACAGTTCGCCTTTATGTTCCCAATCTGTGCCTTTTTGGAACACTTGAGCAGCCTGATCCACTTGCTGGTTGTTCTAGTGTTCCTCAGTGGCCCGACTTTTAGGTACATGGGCATCTACGTGAGGTATTTTTACCACTTGTTTCTCTAGCCGAGCAGCAATGTCCAGATAAGCTTACCTCAACATTGCCAGTTGTTCTGCTTCCACTGCATCAGCCACCCCCACAAAGCATCTGCTG
>NW_008594835.1:0-15818 GCF_000691845.1 Merops nubicus | reverse complement strand
GGCCCCGCGGTGCCTTGGGAGCCTTTATAACCCCCAGCCAGCGAGCTGCCGAGCCCCAGAGTCACCTTCACACAGCTGCCGTTCCCCTCTTGTCAGGGCCTGGCCCCGCTGAAGGTTGGTGTGGGAGGGGAGAGGTGGGCGAAGGCCTGGGAGTAACTTTGTCCTCTTTCTCCTTGTGCCTCTGGGAATCCAGGCCAGCCCTAACTGTGTCACTTCATACTGCCTTGTTTTCTCCGTGCTCCAGCGGTTTTGGAAGGAACAGGGTGGCTGTGTCCCTGCGGGGACGAATTGCTTTGTTTTGTTTTGTTTTGTGTTTTTTTCTTTTTAAATAATGCCAGTGAAAGGTGCCAGCTCGCTGACGTCCTCTTTCTCCTTGTGCCTCTGGGAATCCAGGCCAGCCCTAACTGTGTCACTTCATACTGCCTTGTTTTCTCCGTGCTCCAGCGGTTTTGGAAGGAACAGGGTGGCTGTGTCCCTGCGGGGACGAATTGCTTTGTTTTGTTTTGTTTTGTGTTTTTTTCTTTTTAAATAATGCCAGTGAAAGGTGCCAGCTCGCTGACCTTTGGGCGGCGTCGGCCTCCACCTGTTTGAAGAGTCCTCAGCACAAGGCATCGGGGCTTGTTCTGCCGGAGCCTGGGCGATAAGAGTGTGAGAATGTTACAACCTGTTCAGCCTTAAAGTGATCCTGGAGGCAGACAGACAGACGTCTGAGTCAGAGTGGTCCTGTGCCGGGTTACTCATTTACAACGCTAATCCCCCAGATGGCAGGCGAGGGAATTGCCCTGATGTCACACCTAATGTCTTTTCCTCATGGAGAGCCATTGTTTTTTGGGGGGGGATTTTTCTGCCCGTTAAAAATTACCTTTTGGCTCTTGAATGCGGTTCTTTCTTTAACTGTTACTACCTTGCATCACAAAGCCCTTTTTAAGTGCCTTTCACAGAAAATTGCCACATCCTTCCCTCTGCTGCGTTCAGGCACGTTTTACATGGGTTATTTTAATCTTATGAGTCAGCCTTGCCTGTCACTACTACTGCTTTGATTTTTCTGAGAATCCTTAAGTCACAATTAGGAGACTTGAGGCCTAGATACTGCTCTTCTAGGTCATGTAGGATCTGCACAAAAAGCACGTGTCTCCTCTCCAACCTGCAAAGTGATGCCTCCATTGGGGAGGTTTTGCAATCTGCTGTTTCACAGCCCCGTTTTGCCCGAGTTTTGACCCGTCTGAGGCTCAAGGTCGTTGATTTTTTTTTCCCCCCTCTGTGGCAACACCCGGTGGTGAGCAAGCTTGGGCTGAGTGGAAGGCTGCACCTCTTTTCGGCTGTTTGCAAACAATGGCAAGTGAACTCATGCAGAAATCGTGTCAGCAGCAGCCTTTTCAACCTTGCTTTTACTCCTCCCAGGCTTAGGAATCCCTTTCCCCCTTGGATACCTCTGCTGTACGTGTGACAAGGATCCTAATGCAGCAAAAAGAGGGAGCTGAGCCTGAACTGTGCTCCCTGTAACAGTGGCTGGATAATGTGTGAGGAAAAACTTCTCTCCTGTCCCCCCCCCCGATTTATTTTTACCCGTGGCTGGAATCCCAAACTGGGCTTGGATGGAGCGAGAGGCTCCACGTTGTAATTAGCACTGCTCCAGAAGGAAGGCACTGGGGCTATAATTAGCCCATAGATGGTTGCAGAGAGTGATCAGTCACAAGCAGGAGGTCTGGGTGGTGGGTGTGGGGGTGAAAGGAAAGCTTGTGGGGGCCCGGGGGTGCAGGATCACGGGGCCTTTTGCTCTCCTGCAGCTCAGCACCATGCTCTTCTGTCCCTTATTCTTGTCCTCTCGCTCCGGCTGACTGCAGCCACCAGTTCCTGGTGTTTTGGCTTAATTTTTACCTCTGCTGCTTTCTCTCTGATCCCTGACATCACCTCTGACCAGGCGGCTCTTACGCAATCCTCGGGATTCGCAGCCCTGCCGTTCCCTGACCTTGGCTAATCCCCTTTTCCTTTTGCAACGCTTCTGAAGCACCTTTCCCAGCGGAGGGCTGCAATTAGAGAGGCGAGGATGGAGTTGCATACTTCTCGGGAGGGGGAGAGCAGGTTTCAGCGCCTTTAATCTCCGAGGAAACGTCTCCTTCCCTTTCATATGCAGCACTTTGGTGTGGTATGCAGTCATCCACCAGGATTGCTCCCTTCCCCCTTTCTCCCTTCCTCGGAGACCTGTCCTCGGGGATTAAAGGCGTCCTTCTACAGGAGCAGAATGAGGAAACAGGATCAGAAAAGCTGCTGGCTAGATCTCTGCACGTAACTGTGTCCCGGAGCGAGACTGGAGGAGACACGCAGAGCTCTGCTCGCTGCCTCAGTTTCCCCAGTTGTTAGCATGGGGGGAATTGCCTCGACCTCTGCATCCCGAATTTCCTGCCCACGTTGGCTCTGTCATTAGAACAACTGGCCCAGCAAGACAAGCAAGGGAGAGGAGCAAGCACCAGAGCTAGCTCTGTCAAGGTGAGCTGTGCAGCTTGCTTGCTGCCTCCTCTGTTGGGAGCCCTCCTTCCAGGCTGGACACCCCGAGGGGTGTCCTGGTCAGGGTGGAGAGTAGACCACTAGGACAGAAGCCCCAGTCACAGCCGTGGCTTGGGAGCTGCTGGGTTTGTATCTAGTGAGCCAAAACCAGAGCAGGGAGGGGAAGATCTGCCAGGGTAGAGAGGAGTTTGAATTTAGGATGAAGGGAGCATCGGATGCGCCGAGCCCGCCAGGGGGAGCTCGGTGGAGTCGTTCCCTGCACGGCTGCGGATTCAGCTCCAGGCTGCTCTGCCTTCATCTCTCAGTCAATGCAAGAGGAGCAGGGCCGGGCCCGAGCGCTAACTCGGGGCCGTGCGGTTGTTGTCACCCTCCCTGGTGTGGTTTTTGGGCTGCTGCAGCGGCCAGGGACGGGCTGGGGACTCTTCCCAACAGAGCCGGGGTGTCGCCGAGCGTTTAGCCTCATGGGTGGGATCTGTGCCCTGCTGTTTGCTTTTGAAGGCCAAGAGCAAATCGGCTGCACCCTGTGAGTCCAGGTCTCTCTGAATGCAGGGGTTTGAAGTGCAGTTCCTGCAGCCTGCACATTTACCCCCTAATTTTCCACTCCTTCCCTCTCCCAAGATGGGAAATGTCACACAACAGGTTGTAGGTGACTCGGGGGGAGGGGAGCGTGTGCTCCAGACTGAAACTGGGAAACTCTCTGCCTGCTGGGCACGGCTGAACGCTGCTCAGGAGGAGGAGATGCTGCCAGCAGAGGCTGCTCCTCTTTCCACCTCCCTCCTCCCACGGAGGAGCTCTGGGCCTTGAGTAGCTCCCCTCCACACAGCAGCACTCTGGCTGAATTTTGGGAGGGTTGATGGGGTTGAAAGCTACAAAACCTCTTCCCTCCAGCTGTCCTGGTGGCCAGAGCAGACACTCTTCAGCTCATCAGCCATCTCCCTGTGGAGCTGCATCTCTGCAGGAGCTGTTCAGGAAGGATTCCCACCCCTTTCCTAACTGAGTAACAGAGATGTTCCTCAGGGACAGTGCTGTAAGGAGTGCTACGTGCAGGTCCAGGACCTTTGAGCAGCTCTCCATTAGCTTTTTCCCTGCTGTTGTACAGCAAATGTTGATTCCTGTCCCATCTTGACAGAAGAGATAAGCTATCTGTGTGTGGATGGGAGCTTGCCTGGCAGCTGTCCTCCTTCCATTGTTCTTATCCGACCTCCTGGCTTGGCCAAAATGTTTGTTGTGGGATGCACAGCCACGTGTTTGGGGCTGTTCAGCCCCGGGGTATGATAAGGTTTGTCTGGGGTGAGTTGTTGTCAGAGCATTTAGTTTGTAATACCCTTTTCCCCTCTGGGGAGCAAGCAGTTCTCCATCCAGGAATCTGACTGCATTTAAAGCTGGGTGTTTGCTCTGCTGCCAGGGGAGCCTGAGGGGGGTTCAGGATGGAGGGTCTGCTGGATGGGGGGACATCAAGAAGCCTGGGGACAGCCTGAAAGACACAGCTGGCTTCTGGCCCGGGTGTGTTGTCAGTCAGGAGGAAAAGAAGAGCAGCAGGAAGAGGCACAAACTGGAGTGAAAGGAAAGAGAGGCAGAGAGAACAAACAGCCTGCTGGGAATGCAAAATAAACATCCACTGCGGTCGAGTGAAGGCTCATGGGCTACGTGGGGTGGGTCAGAAACAGGAGCAGAGGCTCACAGGAGTAAACCAGAGGAGGGACAGGATGCCCATGGGGGACTGGTTGGCAAAATGGGGTGTCCCACAGTGCCCAGTGGAGTGCTGGAAAGGGACACGAGGTGTTCCAGCAGTGCGGAGAAGCTGCAGGCAGCTGCTGCCTTGCTCCCCATGTGGAGAAGAAACATCTCTGGGCAGTGCCACAGCCCACCAGGCTCTGAAAGCACCTTTGAAAGTCTTTTCTTAGGTCTCCTTCAGCTGCCTGCATTTACCTCTCTAGCTACCCATTTCCCACACCCAGCCAGTCATTTGGGGATTTGGATTGCCAGTTTTTTGGGCAGCTTTTTCTTTCCCATTTCCATCTGGTTTGGTTTTTCACCGTTTCATTTGGCAGGGCCATCAAAGGGAGCTCCTTCAAGCTGCTTTTGGAGCAACAGATCGTTTTGGACTTGACAACCCCTTCTTCTGCAGACCTCAGCCCTGGCCTTAGATCCAGGGTGGGTCCCCCCTTCAGAGCCTCTCACAGCTGATGGGTGGTCAGGTGGCTTTGCTGCTTCCCAGTGAGGATGAGGAAGATTTGGCTTTATTGATGTGAGCATGGGAGAACAGATCTTCTTTTTGGCTCCCCTTCTTTCCAGCCCATGAGCTGTTAATTCTTGTGGCTTTTCAAAACTTGCTATTTCTCCCTTAGCATTTCTTTCTCTTTCTTTCTTTCTTTTTTTTTTTTTTTTTTTTTTTTTTCAGTGGATGAGCCACCCTTGGCATCTTGCCTCGTGTGTGTGACTCAGATGGATTCTGCTTCTCTGAAGGATTCCTGCAAGTCCTCGGAGTTGTCCAACCCGCCCTGAGCCCGTGAGAAACAGGCTGGGTGTGAGTCACCCCGTGCCAGGAGCCTGGTTCTCCCTCTGCAGGGTGGGCCACTGAGCTGGGGGGTTCAGGAGTCACTCCTGCTGCACGCCCTTGCTGTCCCTTGGGGTTCAATTTGGGATGGCTCCTCAGAGCTCAACAGAGGGAGGTCCCCATGGACCTTTTGTGGATGGGGCCAGGCTGCCTTCATCTGTTCATCTTTAATGCCTCTTGGTCTGGGACTTAATTGGAGCCATGCAGGGGATAATTTGTTTTTCAGAGGCACTGAATGCCTCAGTACCTCCTGTTGATAGTAGATGGTATGGTGAGACAGCAGCATCTCTGATACTCAACCTGCATTGGGCCCCCAGGTTCCTTTTAGCTTCTAGGACAGGTTTGCAAAGCTGGATTTCTTTCTTTATCATCAGATGTGGAAGTTTTAAGATGAGAATCTAAATAAGAAGAGGGTTTTTTGATGTGACCTTGGCTATCTGTGCCTCATTCTCCTCATGCAAAATGAAAGTTCTTCATCTTTTGATGCAAGATGCAAGGGGGGCGTAAGACCTCACAAAGCTGATCCTTTGTGGGGAGCTTTTTGGAAGATCCTTTTCCCATTAAACTAATAATATCCATCGAGTCTGGGTCGAGCTGAGAGACCCCAAAAGTCTCAGAGAAGGGGGGAAGCCATGAGACTTCTATGCATCTTCTCTTGGCCAGTAGGGAGGCTTTCAACACAAGTGCATTTTTCTCTCCAGGCGTGTTTTTGAAAGCCTTTCCCACAACCCACATTCCTGGCATGCCCCCATGAGGGAAAGAATTAGAGAAATGAAGGCTGGAAACGGAACTGGGTGGCATGTAATCAATCCACTGACCTCCCTTCCCCACCCTTTGCTGGTTTGGTTTGCTCTCCTGCCCCTCAGGCAGCTTGAGGACCCATAGAAAATGACTCAACTGGCTGCCTGGGTTGATGAAATTCCCCTGATGCTTTATGAACCAGCTTGCATGCAGATGAACCACCTTCTCCTCTCTCTCTGCAGACCTTGTAGCACACAAAAGTGTTGCCACAGACCTGAGAGATGTCCCCTGCAAAGGTAGGACATAACTTGGCCCTGGGGTTGGAAACAGTCCATTCCTGTGGATTTGAAGTTGCACCCTGCACACGACGGGCATTGGTGCTGGTGGAGATGCTGGTGGCCTCTGATCCACTGCCCCCAGGTTCTTGCTGCTTCCATACTTCCCACAGGGGCTCTGGATGATGCACTCTCGGGGTCCTGGGGAATGAGGGGGGTCAGGAGATTCACCTCCAGTCCTTTGTTCTTTCCCATTTTAGCCACTCCAAATACAGACTCTTCAAGTCCTCCCTGGAGGAGCCATCCAGCTCTGCTCTTAGGCTAGTGGGTTAGTGCTCATGAGCACCAGTTCCCTTGTGCTCATCACTGCCTTGGCTTTTCCTGCATCTCCTGGACAATCCTCCCCCTGTACACACCCTCCAGATCCACAAACCTGCTTATCCAGTCCCTTGCTTACCTCACTGTTTGACTGAGGTAAGGACTTTTTGTTCTCTTGGTCCTCCTCCATTAAGAAGCTGGCTGGCTTTCAGAGCTTTGGGCTTGGCTGGGTGAAGGTTGCAGTGCTACCTGCTGAAAGGCAAACCTCTCTGCTAAGGGGAAAACCAATCCTCTCAAACCTATCTGGGAATTTTGGTGACTGGCAGGAGGACTGAGCAGCTCCAGCAGGAGCTGATGGTTGATTCTTCTGCTTGCCCTGAGCCCTGGTCTCTGAAAATCCAGGGATCAGCTTCTTGAAATCCACCCTGCAGCCCTCTGAGGCAGGGAGCATTCCCTGCTAGGCTTCATAAAAGAGGGAAAACAGAGTCAGAAACGTGGCTTGATCTCAACTGCCAAGAGGAGCCACAAGCAGGGCCCAGAAGAAGCCAGAGAACACAGTTGAAATCAGGTCACTGCTTGATATTCATTGTGTGGAGGTTTTTTTTCCTCTTTTTCTTTACTCCTGCACTGAAATCCTTCCCCAGAGGCTATTCAAGGAAATAAATAACCAGTGGAAAGGGACAATAGCTTCTGTGGAGTACAAATTATATGAAGCAGTAGGAAATAATAGCAGAGGGAGCAGCTGCTACTCCGAAAAAGAATGCATGGTTGCTCTCTCCAGCTCCCTTTGCCTTCAGCTGATGCAAAACAGGACAGGCGCCTTCCCCCCACCACTGTCCTCCTCCAGTTGGCACCAAACTGAGACCACGGCCTTTCGTTAGGGTGCTGAGGGCACCTCTTGCCTCTTCTGGGTCTCCCAGGGCTTGGTTCTCCTCAGGGCTTCACACCTCCCTGGCTTATCTCCTGCCCGAGTAAGAGAACAGAATAAATGGTGCTGCCAGCAGAGATGCTGCCGAGGATCTTGGCAGCCTGCTGGGGAGGGTGGCATCCAGTCTGTTCTCGACAGTTCTGTGATGGTTCTAGGCTATAGAATCTGATCTCCTGGTGGCCCTGGGGGGGTCTGTACCCCTCCTGGTCATCTGTACCCCCCCAGGCAGGGACAATGTTAACAGATCATCTCGCTGGGAGTGAAGGGTTCCAAGATCCCTCGCACTGCTGGCTGCCAGCTTCCACAGCCATCACGTGTGTTTTCCTCCCTGCACACACAGACCCTCCACCTCCTTTGCTGATGCTTTTTAGCCGGATTTCCTCTTTCTTTGGGATTTATGTTCCCATCCCATCCCTGTTTCTCCAGGCGTTCTGCTTTGCAGTGTCCACAAGGAAGCGCCAACCTCACCCTGCACCCTCCTTTCATTGTTCCAAGTGCCACCTCTGATTGCACTGGAGATTTTTCTCTCTTCTGGGGTCCCTAAAGTCTCAGCCCCTTGTGTGGGGAGCACACCTCCTCCAGGAGAGGCCATCTGCACAGGGCTGGTGCCTGACCACGCAGGGGCTCAGCCCTGCAGACGAAGGAAGTCGCCAGCGCTGGCAGAGTTGCTGCCTGGTTTCCCACTATTGTTCCCAGTGGCAAATAAAAGGGGGGTGAACGCCCCTGCTGAGCCTTGTAGGAGGGGGGTTAGCGTTATCTTGACAACATCTCACAGCCCCTCTCCAGCAGCTCGTGCCTCTTTCCTGCCTGTCTTCCCTCCCTGCACGTTCTCACATCCCTGGTACTTGCAGCTCCGCACACAGCTCATTCTCTCCATCCCTCAGACATGCTCTGCTTGGGTTTCTTTCTCTCCACTGGCTTGAAGTGAGGTCAGGTAACTAACCCTGATGGTGGTGGCTCTGCAAACAATGTCTTTGTCCTGCCCTTAACCCTGTGAAAGGACAACATGAGTTGCTGGGAAGAGAAACCTCTTGTAGCCAGTGGGATACGCTGATATTTTGAGGGGGTGGCTCTGGGCTCGGCCTGTTTGGAGGTGGCACTGAGCTGAGTGGTGTGGTTGACACACCTGAGGGGTGGGATGTCATCCAGAGGGACCTGGACAAGCTTGAGAAGTGGGCCCTTGTGGACCTCATGAGGTTCAACAAGGCCAAGTGCAAGGTCCTGCATCTGGGTCAGGGCAACCTCTGGTATTGATGCAGGCTGGGGGATGAAAGGATGGAGAGCACTTACAGCCCAGAAAGCCAACCATATCCTGGGTTGCATCAAAAGAAGTGTGGCCAACAGGTTGAGGAGGATTGAAAAGGTTTAGAGAGGTGATTGTCCCTCTCTACTCCACTCTGGTGAGACCTCACCTGGAGTCCTGTGTCCAGCTCTGGTGTCCTCAGCACAGTAAAGGTATGAACCTGTTGGAGCAGGTCCAGGGGAGGGCCACGAAGATGATCAGAGGGCTGGAGCACCTCTCCTGTGAAGAAAGGCTGAGAGAGTTGGGGTTTGTCAGCCTGGAGAAGAGAAGGCTCCAGGAAGACCTTATTGCAGCCTTTTGGTACTTAAAGGGGGCCTATAAGAAAGATGGGGACAGTCTTTCTAGCAGGGCCTGTTGTGACAGGAGAAGGGGTGATGGTTTTAAACTAAAAGAGGGGAGATTCAGACTAGATAGAAGGAAGTTTTGTACAGTGAGGGTTGTGAAACACTGGCCCAGGTTGCTCAGAGAGGTGGTGGATGCCTCATGCATGAACCATTCAAGGTGAGGTTGGATGTGGCTCATGAGCCAGCTGATCTAGTTGAAGATATCCCTGCTCACTGCAGGGGGCTTGGACTAGATGACCTTTAAAGATCCTTTCTAACCTACGACTCTGGTTTGACCTGGGATGGCTGCAGGGAGAAGGGTGATGTCAAGGTGTGTGGGTGTCTATTCTTTCTTGGCTGCCCTCTCCTCCAAAGCCCTGGGAGCCCTTCCTCAGAGTACCATTGGGAGGGATGGTGGCAACCACATTGATGTGCTGGTGTGGATTTTGGGGGCTGCTCCCTGCCCCAAAAGGAAGGAGCTGGGATGATGCTTTTGGCCAAGGTGCAGAACTGTGCTCACACCTCCATGGACAGCTGGGAAGACACTTGTCCTGTGTGGTGGCTGGAGTGGCACCCCTAAGGGCTGTGTGTCACGGTCCCTCCAACTGGGAGACTGGGAATTGGTTGAATCTCCTGAAGTCCCTAACAAGAGGACGTGCTCGTAGGGAAGCTGTTTCATCTGGTTCAAAGTCTCCTGGCTTAACAGCAGCTGGTGGGGCCTTGCAGGGGTGGGGGTGCAGTTAATGTGTAAGCCACAGGGATGCAAGGTCCTTCCTGTGAAGGGTTTCTGAACCATACTGCTGGTGGTTCCCTGCCTGGTCGCTCTGCCCTCAGAAGAAGATGTCTGTAAGGGTTGCTGCTTCTGTCCTCTGGCACCCGTGGTCACTCAGCGAGGCTGAGTGAGGGACTGGAAAGCCACAGCCACCTTTGCTCTCACCACTTGGCATTTCCTGGGCTGCAGGTGGTGCTGCCCACCAAACCCTGGGTTGTGCCCCTCTTTGCTTGAACCCTCTTTGCACCTCTGCTGTCCTGCTCTCCTTTCCTTCTGCTGAGGGGAAGCCTCTTTTCATCTCCTCTCTCTCTGAGGTCTCTTCTTGCTGACTTCACTCAGCCAGCTCTTCCCTCACTGAGTGAGAAGCCTGTGCAAGACCTCCAGCATGGAGGGGCTTTGGCCATCAGAGGAACATCAGCTGAGAGCAGTAGATGTTGTTCTGGCTGGGGCACCTTCTCCAACCTTCTCCCTTTCACTCACAATGGCAAGGGAGGAATGGCTCAGGGAGACCCATGGACTATTTTTCTCTCTGCCCTAGGAAAAACTGGAAATCTCCAACCTGAATATGAAGCCTGGGAACACTCTGAAGGTCAAGGGCAAGATATCTGAGGATGAGGACAAGTAAGTAGAAAGAAACCAGCTTGACATGCCAGGACTGAAGGTGGGCTGCAGAGGGAGGGGGATTTCTGAGGTCACCAGGCACAAAAAGCATGACCAGAGCTTAGTGTTAGAGAAGCCCCTGTGTGACCCCTGGGCCAAACCCCCAATTTCTGAACAGAATGAGACAAGGGGAGGCATTCAGCACCTGCAGCACCGATGGAGGCACTGGGTGCAGAGCTGTGTTTTGGATCTCAGGTCTTCCAAAACCCTACCCTGCCCACGTGGCTGACCTTTCCTGCCTTTCACCCCCAGCTTCAGCATCAACCTGGGCTGCAGCTCCTCAGATCTGGCCTTTCACTTCAACCCTCGCTTCAACGAGTCTGTCATCGTCTGCAACTCCAGGTGCTCTGGGGCCTGGGAGGCAGAGCATCGTGATGACCACCTCTGCTTCTCCAAGGGCTCCACTGTCAAGGTGAGGGCTCTCTGCTGCTTTGGGCTTGTGGAGTGTGTGTGTGGGAGTGGGTAGGGGGAAGCCCTTGGCTGGAAGATTCTCGTTCCTTAGTCCTCCCGGTCCTTTCTAATGCCTCCTGCTCCCACCCACCAGCCCCTCAGCCTCTGGGATTTCTGCTTGTGTGGGTGTTTATCAGTGAAGCTCCTTTTTCCTGGTTTGTTCTGGGTTTATTCTGCCCTGTTCAGATCAGATCTAAGCCACGTGGCGTATAAAGATACACTTGGCTTTAATTGCTCTGAGTTTACAACCTCAGTAGTTGAAACAACCCCATCCTGTCCCCAGCTGACCACCTCAGACCCTTGATATCAACTCCTTATTTCCTTCATCACCCTCAGCTCAACCCCCAGTACCTTGCTTAAGGCTGTAGGGACCAGGTCTGCCCTTCATGTGTAACAGTCAGGTCTTTTTCCTGGATGATGCTCACCTCCTGATCTCCTCCTTGTCCCCAACTCCTGCCTGCCTTCCCCTCTCTCCTCCCAGATTGCCATTGAAATGCTGGCAGATAAATTTGAAGTGAAACTACCAGATGGGCATAAAGTTGAGTTCCCCAACCGACACTGCTACGACAAGATCAAGTACATGAGTGTCAAGGGAGGCTTCAGGGTCACCTCCTTCAAGCTGGACTGATGGGTACCACTTCCTAGCTTTAATAAAATAAACAAAGCAATGGGACACTGCTTGCTCCAGCTGCTTTCACTTCTCTGAGATCTCTGGCTCTGTGGCTGGGTGTGAGACACCAAGAAAACCTGAGGTTTTTCCACCAACAGGAAAGGAGCCCATGCTGGATGGAGGTAGCTCCCAGCTAACAACAGGTGCTTTCCCAGCTCAGACCAGGATGTGAGGCTGAAGAGGTAGAAGGTAGGGCAAAGCAGGCTGTGGGTGTAGCTCAGGAGGAGCAGGACAGTGTGATAGCTTGGGGAACAGCCATGTAACCTCTTCACAGCATACAGTGTTTTCCTACACTGGAGTTTTTGGGAGGGAAGCAGGGAAGGAGGAAGAGGAAGAAAAGCACAGACCTGACCAATGTAGCATTTGGTGCTACGAAAGCACATAGTTAAATGTTAGGTTTGGGAAGCTCAGGAGGTGGGTTTGATGGGTTTCTCCTGGCTGCTCTGGTGGGCAGGAGGAAGGGATGCTGTGCCCTCCTGCAGGAGCTGTACCACCTGAAGCAGTGGCATGGGGAAAGCAGCAGAGGAGTGCCCCTGAGCCAGCCTTCCTGCCATCGATGATAAGGAGTTGTCTCCTCCACTTCCCCCCTTATCTCACCTCACTTATCTGCTGGCACATTCCAGCCAGGTTACCCATTACTCTGACATTTCCACCCCAAACCCTACCCAGCAAAGCTGAAGCAGGGGCAGGTGAGGAGGGAGGACAGGGTTTGGGCTGGGTTAGGTGGCTCCTCCATCCAACCTGTGAGATTTGAGCCCACAGGCAGAGGATGTTCTGATGGGCTGGAAGGGCTGTAGCCAGGCCAGCTTTGGGGAGGGTGCTGATCTGCTTCAGGCTGGGGAGGAAGCTTTGCCACCCTCCTGCGTGCTACCCAGGAGGTTGCTTTGTGTGTTAGCCATGGGGAGCAGCAAAGTGGATGATCCATGGATCCTAGAGGTGCTGGAAAATCCTGCTGAGAGTGGAGACGGTGGTATTTTATCTCTGGGGCACCAGCAGACACAGCAAGGGAGACAATAAGGTCACTACAGCTGAGGGGAGGCACCAGAGGAGAAATTAGTATCAAAACTGCTTTAATAAGGACAATAATAAGTGCACGGGGTACAGAGTAGAGGCAGAAAGGATATTCCACAGATGTGGGTCTTTGGTCTGGAGCTTGTGTTACGGTCTGGGAAGCAGAGGGGGTGGGGAAGCTCATCCTGAGAGCCAGGGTTCCTGCCCCAGAGGGTGCAGGGGATGATAAGGGCTGATCCTGCTGGGTGCCAGTGGCCAGAACCATTGAGGCTGCTGCCTGCCCTGGCTTGCCAGCATGAGGCAGCCTCCTGGGGACCCTGAGGGAGATGGGATTGCCCGGGACGTCCACGGCCTTGGCTCTTGATCCTGCTCTAAAGAGCTCCCTGCCAGAAGCAGCCGGGTGAGCTGCGTGGGAGCAGAGCCCTGCAGCCACTGCCTGGCATCTCCCCCCTCCCCTGCACACCCCCTCCTGTCCTGGAGAACAAGGAGTGGTCCTGTCAGGGTCCCTTCGGTGACCTCAGCCCCCGAGCATCTCGGCCCCAGCACAAAGGGGCTTCTGTCGGGGCCAGTCTGCACGAGGGGCAGCGTGGGGGGTGGCCAGTTCCAGGGTGGCCACGTTGCCCAGGGCCACTTGGCAAGTGGCTTTAGCCATCCTCCACCCATAGCCCTGGGAAGGGGCGTGCTGGAAAGAGGGGTGTGCACGGGGAGAGGGGGCGAGGATGGAGAAGGAGCGGCGCAGACCGAGCGGCTGCAGAGTGGGAGTCTCCTTGTTCTGGGCAGGGAGGGAGAAAAAGGAGGAGTTTTAAGGCCTGAGCTGCAGAATTTTGGTTGACCTGCCAACCTCACCTCTGCTTCCAGCCAGCCAAGAAGTTTCTCCCCTGCCTGCTGCGAGGGGGTGGGGGTCAGAAAAGGAGCTCTCCTCAGGGGTGGATTCTCTCTGTGCATGCTCTCACCTCCTGAAGGCTGAGCTCATGGCTTTTTTGGGGGGGAAAGGAGAAGAGAAAGCTCAGTCCCATGGGGTTTGCCTGGCCCTTGAGCCTCCAGCTGACCCACCCTGGTAGACAGATGTGCTGTATGGGAAGGTCTTGCAGCAGCTGGAGCTGGGGAGACCCCCATCCCCTACGTGCCAGAGCTGGGGGTGGCAATACCTCTGGGAGGGCACCCATGCTAGCACAGCAGTGTGGGGCTTTGGTGGGGGGACAGACCATGTCCCCACACATGCTGAGAGGGCCAGGCTGAGGGATGGGATGGAAGGGAGGGTTCTGTGGGGCACAGAGTGGGGTAGGAAGGGGTTTGGGGTTTCTTTGGCACATGGGAAGATCCCTTTGGCATCTAATGGCAGCGAGGCTGTGGAACGGCCACGATGCCCTGAGCTGTGACCCACAGTCCTCTCTGGGCCTGTCCCAATCCCAGGGACTCCCCCCAGGTGACGGGCTCTCCTCCTGCCCCCCTCCAGCCCCCTAGTGCCCCCAGCTTGGCAATGAGGTTGTCTGATGGCTCTGCTGGTGGTGCTGGTGCCCGAGGGTGGGGGAGATGGGGAGGAGGGTGAAGACCTTGGCACTGGCGCTTCTGGTGGGGAGCCATGGTGGGAGAGACGCCCGTTCACACCTTGACTTCATCATCCTCCTCTTCATCATCGGCGTACTCGAAGGAATTGCTGCGAGTCCCCCGGGCACCACCATACCCCTCCCGCAGGCTGTAGCACTTGGACTCCTCCTCCTCCTCCTCTTCTTGGTTCCAGGTGGCCTCGGGGGACCTTCTCTCCCCTGTCACTTGCGACCGCCAAGAGCTGCTGCTGGGGCTCTCCCAGAGGGTCTGCGTCCGGGCCTGCCGGGGACCCTCCCCCTTCTCCGAGCTCCTGGGGGTGCTGGTCCCACCGTAGTGCCTGGCCAGGACCTGGGCAGCCCTCTCAAACTCCCCGGCCTCGATGGTGCAGTCGTTCCAGTGCCCTTGCCAGGGAGCCTCCCTCTGCCCCAGAGCCCAGGCAGAGTCCTCTTCGGCACCCTGGATGGCGTGTGCCTCCCCGTTGGCACGCGGCGCCAGTCCCGGCAGCGAGCTGGCCCCAGACAGGCTGCCCTGCCCTGTGCCATCCCAGAAGCTGAGCGTTGACTTGTCCTCTCTGTGGGAAGCACCCGCTGCTGCAAGGACCCCATTTTTGGTCCCCTCGCTGCATGGGGGGTCCGGGCTGTCCTCTGCCACCTCGGTCCCGTTGGTTTCAGAGAAGCTCATCACCTGGAGGAGCTCACTCATGAGGGAGGGGCCCAGGTCCAGGCGGAAGGAGAGCAGGGAGTCCGAGTGCTTCAGCTCTTCTTCCCCAGGAAGGGTGTTCTCTTGGGCCTTCTCTGCTCGAGGGACGCGAGGGATGGTGCAAAACCCAGACTCTAGCCCTGCAAGGCAAGAGGGATGGTTGGTGAGGTGGGAGGAAGCCTGCCTTACACCTTCAGGGGACAAGGGACACTGCCACCCAAGTGGTGTAGTTCATGCACCCATCGGTGGCACTGGCCTCCAGTGTCTCTGTGTGGGTATCTCCGAAGCCCGGAGTTACAGCTGAGGGTCTCAAGGTGGGCTCTGAGCTTGGTAAAATGCCGGTGGGGGCTGAGCCAGGCAGGTAGGACCAGGAGATGGCAGCATTGCCTCGGCTTGCCTTTCCCTCGGAGCCCAGCCACCTTCCCCGGCTGCTGCAGGCTCCCCAGATCCGCCCCCGAGACCCTCTGCTCCAGACCTCCCTCCCCCGATGAAAAGCTGAAGCCACAGCCCAGTGCTGTGAGGCCGGAGAAGAGCCACCCAGCTGTCCTGTCCCAGGCACCTGGAAGGTCCCTCCTGGAGCCAGGTTGTCAGGGGAGGATGTGGGCACAATGGGGATGGAGCCCCTGGAGGAGCAGAGGGGGATGGAGGGGTTGGCACGGCTAGGGACAGGGTTGGAGCATCTGCATGGAGGTGGCATGGCTGTGCCATGGGTCCCCTTGACCTTGCCACCTTGATGGGCGTGGCTTCGCTGGGGAGGCTGCTCATGGGGAAGGCTGAGGGGAGTCAGGGGGCAACCCCCTTACAACTGGGGAGGGAAGGGGGGAGAAACCATCCCTCCCCCACTCTGGGGGGGCACCCTGGGAGCAGACCTTCCACGGGCGGGAGGAAAGACCGCGCTTGAAACTAAAACTTGGGATCATCTCCTCCCAGAACCGAGCACCTCACCGTAGGCCTGCTGCGTTTTGGAGAAGCGGTTGGAGGAGCTTTTGAAGGAGAACTTGCTGGTGGAGCCCCGGCCTCCCTCGTAAGCTGCCTCGTTGAGCTGGGGCAGCGAGACG
>NW_008594834.1:0-4001 GCF_000691845.1 Merops nubicus | reverse complement strand
CCGCGGGAAGCAGGAGCCAGCGAAGGCCCCTGAGGGGAAGGGCAGGAAAGGGCGGGAAGAGCCTGAGGCTGCCGCACAGGAGCCGCGTTCTCAGGAGTGGACCCCGGCACATTTAAGCCGTTCCAGGCTTATTAATTTACAGTTTTTGAAGTATTTTTTTTTTCCCAGAAAGACTAGTGGTAGACCTGCTGTCAGTGTCTGAAATTAGAGGCTCCATTTTTGTGTTTAAAAAAAAAAATGGCCTCACAAATCGGGTTCTCTCAGCATCCTAAATTCATCTTAAAATACACGAGGGTATCCAAATACATTTTTTAGATTATATTTTTGCTTTTTAATTACATTCAGGTCACTCTTCTGTCATTTTTTCTGTCAACATAGTTTTTTAGGTCTATCTTCATATTCTTCCTGTTGTGGGAGAAGAGAAAAAAAGAACAGCAAGACTTAGTAATGTGGACATGGCATGATGACAGCTGGCCCTCAGTATCTAAATTAAAATTTAATTGAAATTAAGGAAGGTGAGTATCTGGTATTTTCCAGACAGTCTTAGTTACCCAAGTGATCACTGAAGACTATGGAAATTGTCCAGTGATAAATCTCAGGCCTCATCCTTGTGGAGAAGAATCATTTTTGGTAAAGCAAGCAAATCCAATATCCAATATATACAAATATAAGAATATCAATCTCTGTGCTTACAGGGCTATTTTGATAGTCACAGTATTGATGTCTCTTCAGATTCAGGGGAGTCTGCTCTAGTCACGTCTATGCTTGGCAATCTCTTTTCAGCCTTATTCTCCTCCCAATCAGTTTAAACCCAAATCAATTTACATTTTTATAATGAACATTGTGAAATGTAATGGCATCCAAAGTAGAGCAAGAAATCTGCCAGAATGTAAAATTGCAATGAAATTCCTAGGGTCTGGAAAAAGCAAATGCTTTGCTTCATTGGTTCAGGAGTGGTTCTCCATTTTCTGTAAACTTTCAGTTATTACTGTCTGACACATGGTTATTTTAAACTTTTCATGAACTAAGAAGAGCTTGGAGATGT
This sequence comes from Merops nubicus, assembly GCF_000691845.1. Classification (NCBI taxonomy): domain Eukaryota; kingdom Metazoa; phylum Chordata; class Aves; order Coraciiformes; family Meropidae; genus Merops; species Merops nubicus. Next base: position 2,956 of record NW_008594834.1, on the reverse strand, counting down.
ATTAGGCATCACAGTGTGTAATACAGTATTAAAACATGAATCCATGCACCTGAAGCTAAAGATGTTTTGAAGGAAGCTGGACCTTGCTGCAGAGGTATTGTGCTTTCCTATTGTACATTCCAATACTTAATAATTTAAACTACAAAATTGTAATATTGGTGAAATGCTGAGGTTTGAACCCCGAGCCCCTGAATTAAGGTTGACATAGGGGTGATTCCCACAGCCCTTCATCCAGAGGGGTGAGTTTGCCTTAGAGCTTCCCCCAGGGTGCGGCCGGCCCTGCAGGGAGAGCCAGAAGGGAAATGAGCCCCAGGGGTCCCGCAGGGAGCTGACAAAGGTCAGGGGTCCCTGCTGGGGGATAAAAGCTGGGACCACTGGCAGGGAGTCAGGAGTGTCTGTCTGTGGAGTGCACTCCCCAGAGCTGCCTGGTTCAGGGCTCGTGACTCTCCTGGAGCTGGGCCCTGCTCTGTTTAGGCCTTTGCAAACGCGGGTCGATCGGGTGAGAGTTGCCATGTGGGCACCTTTTCTTACGTGTTTAACTGGCTGCTCTGGCTGTTTCCCATGCCAGCTGTGGGCAACCTCGGGTCACTGTTTGTACCCCCTGTTGAGGGCCGGGTCATGTCGTTTGTGGGGTCGTTGGGGGTGGTGTCGATCATGTCTGAGCTTGTTGACTTGTTTGTACCCCCGGCGGTCATTCACATAGTAACATTTCTGTCTACAAGACAGTCTGTGTATTGGTTCATCTCCCTGCTGGTGTTATCATTTTTGTTGGGCCGGGTCATTGGCAAAACAACTGGGCATGCTAATGAGAAGTTAAAATAAAAATTATGCCAATATGCTCATTTTTGTAGATCTAGACTTCAGGGCGTATGATCTTAAATCCCGTCATGCAGTACGTATAGCACTGTTTGCTTTAGTAGTGACAAATAATTGCATGAAATCTCACTGGGAAATTGTACAGGATGAGGTTTAAATGCCAAAATTGGGATGTGGCAAGAACACTAAATGAGCACCTCAACTTTGGAATTGCTTCTGCTCTTGTAAAGGATTTGGAAAATCAAAACAAGAGCAACAGAGCTTGAAGATAGATACTTTTACTGAGAGGGAGTAGTCTCTGCACAGAGAAGAAGAAGAGACAGAGAAGTGACTGCAAATGCAGCAAAGGAGAGAAATCTTGTTTGTGGGTGCACAGTCCTCTGAAGTGTCTTCCTCAGAACTCTGTCAGGAATCCTTAATCACAGAAATAGATGGGGAGTTCATTAAGCTTAACTTTCAAACACGAAACCTCTCGCTCTAAGAAGTTTGATCCTGAAAGAAAAGGGAAACCTGATTAGATTTGGACTGAGAAAATACGAGAACAGTGTAAGTGAAATGATGGCAGCTCCATGTCGTGAATGTACCAGGAAATGTCACTTGAACACTGAGCTGCCTCTTTCTAAAGATATACCATGGACACATCTAAGCTGGAAATTGGGTTTTGAATGTGCAACTTCTGTGGCAGGACTGATGTTAGCCAGATATTGTATGTGCATGAAGATCCAAGTGTGACTCGGAGTATTTAGCACTAACATTTCTGAATTTATCCTCTAACAGTTTCAGGATTTTGTACATCCCCCTGCTTCACAGTCCTCACATTTCCTGATTCTTCTCCTTCACTCCTGTTACCTGTGCCATAACGTTCTGTAACATCCTGATAATCTTGTTGGGCACCTAAGTTGTGAATGAGATAAAGTGACTCTGCATTTCACATGTGTTTCTCACCCTTGAAGCAGAGCCTTTCTCTCTTTCTCCTGCAAGGGGGCCAATGGGGAGCAGTCACAGCCAGAAGGGCAATTTCAGTCCTGCAGCCCAAAGCCATTTGGCTTTTTCCCTCTGGAATCCTTGCCTGAATCAGGAAAGCTTTGCTAGGTGCCAAGAAAAACTCACAGTCGTTTTTAAGCTGTCCAGCCTTAACAGTTTGATGAGAAAGTGATACGTGGACTTACAGTGAGCTTCATTTTGATGGCAGGCGAGGCAAGATCTGCTGGTAATGGGTGTGTACTCTTACTTTTTATACACCAATAGCCCAGAGTTAAGCCTGAAAATGGGTTTGCCTGATTGGCAGGTGCCCTGTGTACACAGAGTGCTGGCAGGTTTCCTGGAGAACTGCTCTGATAGGAGAAGGATTTGATACCAGCCTGATTGAATTCCTTGCACCCAGGAAGCTGAAGAAAACCTTATCATGGCACGATCAATCTGTTTTATCAGAATTCTTAAATGGGGGAAAGAAATCCGAATGAGAGCCAGAGGAGAGGTGCCTAATGAAACGTGCAGTGATGCTTTGTGCCTACGTGGCAAAGGCCCTGCTGCGATATTTTATCCGTAGCTGAGAGCAGCTGTTCCATCAATGGAGGTGGAAATCTTGCTGTGCTAAAAATGAGAGGTCAGTCGTCGGCAATCCTGCGGATGGCTCTAAATCAGAGAAATGACTGAGTTCTTCTGGTAACCTTCCTTTCCGAGCTTGTCCAGTGAGGATCTGCTTTCCAGTCTTCAGGCACGTGTCTTCCCATCACAGAAGCAGTACCTGATTATGGGCTAAGGAGTCTCTCCAGACAGGCCACAAAAGAGAGAGTTAAGGGCAGAGCAGTAACACTGGGCATTCTCTGTCAGCTCTTTTTTGGCCAGTTGACTCTGATGTTTCCTGAATGTGATGACATTCAGCTGTGCCTGTTAGAGAAGAAGGCCTTTGAGAGGTGCTGGTTTACCTGCTCCACAAGTGCTCCCTATTCAATAGCAGTGGTGTCAGCCCATCTTCCTGTAGTGTGTGGATTCCTGCCCAATGGAAATGTGAACAAGGAGAGTTGTGTTGGTGTTTCTGAGCTGTTGCTTCAGTATTTACATTTCTTCCATGACCTGATAATGCCCATATTTGTAGACAGGAACCTTGTGAAGCCCTGTGGAGGGGATGACACTAATC
>NW_008594833.1:0-1778 GCF_000691845.1 Merops nubicus | reverse complement strand
GGGATCATATCAAAACCTCCCCGACATCGTATTGGGACAGTAGGGGGCTTCATATGAAAGGAAAATTTCCTCCAATAATTCCATTGCTCATGGAACAATTCCCTTAACAGCGTTAAACTCTTGGGGATTTAATTATATCTCCCTGTTAAATTTAATTACGTTGCTTCCTGAATTTTTTATGGCTCTTGAGATTTATGGCTGATTAAGACCTGTGTTAAATTCTCATTGATTGAACGTTTGATGCGTAACTGAGATGGTCCATCATGGTACTGGAAGCAGAGAATGAAGTATGTGCAAAAGTACAATGAAAAAGCAAGATGGGATCTTGTATTGTGCATAAATGTGAAGAAATAATCTTTCCTGATAGCTAATAGTCAGAAGAGAGCAAATAGTTGGCTTGTTGTGGATTTGGTGAATACTTAAGCCTACTATTTGGAACAGCTTTTCCACTAACTGTTTCTTCTAGGGTTGTGTTACAAGTTCCTGTAGTCTCCAGACTGGTTATTCAAAACACCTACATGTAAAAATTCAGTTGAGGCAGCATTTTCAACTTGGAAACCCTATAAGTTCAGCATCAGCAATAGAATTTTTTTATTTTTAACAAAAGGATATAACAGATAATGGTAATTTTGGATAAGAGTCCCTGTAGCTGACTAATGCTTTCTCCTGTAAAATTACGTTGTGATTTTGGAAGATAAACTCTTACTGCTTGGTTTAGCTTTATATATATCTGCTGCTTTGGGACAGGAAAAAGATTAAAATATAAGATGCTCTTATTTAAAGATGCCCAGTAGCTGAAAAGCCTGTTGGAAACAGAGGGTTTGGGGCTCACAGTTGTCCCAAATGAATGTTTGTTGTAGATAGCTTCCAAAAAAAAAGGTATGTCAAGTGATCTGTTTGTGTGTTTAAAAACAACAAAACCATCCAAACAAAATGAAACCAGCAGAGCAATAAATTGTCTTTGCTTTTGCAGTACTTGTGCCTCACATTTTGGTGTGTCCTCATATATTAGGAAGTGGAAATGATTGATTTAGGGTCAAGTACCTTTGGTCTTGTTAGTTTCAGTCATTGCTGCAGTAGTAGAAGAGAGCTGAAACTTTGTTTCAGCTTAGCGAACATTTTGCAGGGTGTCTGCCTGTCAGGAACTTGAGTTGTTGAACTTACTAAATATTTTAGAATGTGTAGACACTTGGAAATTTGAATACCTGGAAGACATACCCTTCAAAGTAGAAGGTGTCGTTAATCCTTACCTTTTTTCAAAATTCAGAGTTAAAGTCCACTGTTAAAGACCTAGAACAACAACTGCAAGCTCAAGAAAAAATGAGTAAATCCTATATGAGTAAACATCAAGAGACTGAACTGCAGCTGGACAGAATGAAGTTGGAATTAACAGAAAAAGATAAAGTTCTGAATGAAACCACAGATAAACTGACTCAAACAAGAACACAGCTTGATCAGGCTACCACACGAGTAAAACGTGGCATCGTACATCTTCTGACTGCACTTACAATTCATTCCCACTCTTAATGTGTGTCAGCTTTCAGCTATTTTAGTAAGAACCAAGGTTCTCAGATGAGTTTCTTGAGTGCTGACAAGTCTGGAGAAGTATATGTCAGTTCGACATGTGTTGACTGTAAAAATGTAAATACTCATAAGCAGTCACTCATTTTCTGGGATGTTCTTATACCTCCTGAAGAAACATATTTAACTCTCAGGCAAGATTGACTGGAACTCTGAGAAACAGTTTTTTGATCAAATTGCAAAGAGCAACAATGACA
>NW_008594832.1:0-6374 GCF_000691845.1 Merops nubicus | reverse complement strand
CTGCCCTGAGGATCTTAAATTCAACTTACTAAGAATAAAATGTAGAATAGAACCTTCCAACATAAATCCTTCTTGTGCAATCTATATTTTCTCATTGAAATAGTCTGCTTTGCACTTTTGAAAATTTTTCATGTTATTTGGAAAATTTAAAAAGAAAAAATACGAAACACCACATCTAAGCATAACTTGGCAGTAGCATGATCTTTCAGATCTAACCTAATGCTTTAAACACATCTTATTCATAGTGATTTTTAGTTTAAGAACAATACGAATGATATCTGGCTTGGTGGGAATGAATTAATTTTAAATGCAAAATTGACTTGTTTCTGTTAGAAATTTTAGTCAATGTTATATGGCTGCTCAAATATAAATCATGATTGCTTTTGTTCTTTAAGAATTCTAGGATCAAATATACTTATCTGAGTTTAGGGACTGCTATTTCAGCTGCCAGTATCATAATACAGATGCACATTTTCTTGTTCTAATTATTGATATTCTGCAATTTCCAGGACTAAAATTACTGGGAAAATTTCTGCAAGCATCCTCGCAGTGCCCTAATTTGCAGTGGTGTATTTATCAATTGGTTTGCAAATCAACACAAAAACCTCAGTATTGAGATTGTACTGTATTGTGTGATTACTGAGTAATTGCTGGATCTCATCTCCCTCCCATCCCCCAGTGTTCCCTTAAAACCCTAAAAATAGTACTTGGGGTAAAAGAAGAAAACTGAAAGTTGGCTGTACAAATGTAGAACTCACTTAAAAAAGTAAGAAGTTGACAGCTGGTGTGCAAATTACCAACATAGCAACGATGTGCTTTGCCAGACACCTCTTTCTCAGTCTGCTTATTTTGTCTGATCATCAGAAAAGTAAAAATAAATGGTTTGTGACATTTCAGTAGTGCAAATGTTATGAGAAGGCTAAAAAGGGTGAGATATTTTAACTCAATGCATCAAAGAGTTAGCATGTGTTTAGATTTCTACTAAACATATTTTACTTTGTTACTCTCTATCCTACTTCAGTCATTTATTTATGATTTGGATTTATTATTCTAAGTTATAAAATTCTCTTTTGATACTACACTTAATTTTCAAATTTAAGGATGAACACTAGTATTTAATGGTTCTCTTAACCAGTTATTCCAAGAGAACTGATTTTGGCACCATGGCAAGAATGGTAAGACAATGCATCGGTTGTTTCAAAGACAGACATGTTTTCCAAGATATGAATCACAGAGAGGAGAAAAAACTGGTTTTGCTTGATGAAGCCAAGTACAGAACCAACATCTCAAACCTTAAGTGTCAATAAGCTCAAAGCAATTTAAATGTCATTCATTCAATTAATTAATTCATTTAGGTGTTGGGGGTTAGGGCATCTTTCTTTTTTACTTTCTGTCTTTCCTCACTAGACTCTCTCTTCCAGAAAGTTAAGCACACTATCATGTGCTTAACTATAACCCAGCAAACTATGTAAACTACATTATTCTTTTCCAAGCCCTTTCCATTCTGAGACAAGATGATTGCCAATTTACATTTTGGCCAGCCTGCACAACACTTGGTTCACTGTCAACAATGTGGATTTGAGACCAAAACTTAACATTCCCAACTGAAATTCTTTAAATCTGGCCTCAAACTAAGAATCAGGAAGACAAGCTCCCTCTGAACACAGCAAAACATACTGAGATAGTGCCCCCTTTTAACACAGATATTCAAAAATTATAAGAGCAACAGGGTTTGTACTACACAGCATAACTAACGCATCTTCTAGCAGCTAGATATTCGATTCTACTCTAATTGAAGCCAATGGGAACCTTTTTATACTATGGAGATTAGACTTCTCAGATTTGACTGAGAAGCTGCCTTCATAAACCTGTTCCATTGGAATAGACCACCAAACAGCACGATTTGCCCTTGGTGAAACCATGTTGGTTGTGACCTTAGCATGGGCTTTAGCAGAGCCTTCAGGAGGATTTGCTCCATGATCTTGCTGGGCACAAAGGGGAGACTGACTGGCTGGTAGTTGCCTGGATCTTCCTTTTTTACCCTTTTGAAAATGGGGGCTGTTTCCCCTTTTCCAGTCAGTGGGAACTTCATCAGACTGCCATGACTTTTCAAATATGATGGAAAGTGGCTTAGTAACTTCATCCACCAGTTCCCTCAGGACCCACGGATGGATCTCCTCCAGTTCTGAGGACTTGTATACCTTCAGGTTCTTCAGATGATCTCTTCATTTACAGTGGTCTTCCTTTCCCCTGTCCCTTCCTTTGCCTTCTGCAACTTGTGCAGCGTGCCTAGAGTTCTTACCAGTGATGACTGAAACAAAGAAGTCATTGAGTACACCTCACTCTTTTCCATATCCCTTGTGACCAGACCTCCCATTTCCTTCCAAAGAGGGTCCATATCTTCCCCAGCCTTCTTTTTATCATTGACTCTTTTGGTAGTGTTCCTTTATCTGTATTTTGAAGCATTTACATTGAAGTTTCTATATTCAGTCATAAATACTTCTATGATCCAAAAGGTATTATTAACAACAAGGCATTGATAGCTAACGACTTAGATTTTTTTTTCCCCCACTGTTTAGACCTCTGTACTAACAGAAAGTTTACACTGGCAGTAGTCTTCAAAAAACTTCCTAATCCAAACAGATCGAGGAACATATGTGCTCCCATCTGATGTAAAGCTGTATTCTGTGTTGTCTTCCAGAGCTTATGTGACAAGTAGAGTCATGTAAACACTAGCAAATAAGGGAGGGTCTACTAAAAAGATAAAGCCAAGCCAGGAAAAAAAAAAAAAAAAAAGGGTGCTGTGCAGTCCTTTGACATATTACCAGTTTACACTGTTTACTTAGGTAGATCAAACAAACTGAAATGAGCAAATTGATAAATAGGCAAATTGATGAAAGTTTCCTTCAGGTTTAGAAATTCAGTAAACTCCCCAGTAAACACCAGACTAATGGTACTAAACCCCTGGTCTTACTTTTCACAGAGCAGGGAGCAATATCAGAAGCCCAGGCTCTCAGTGTGCTGTGAGTGCACCTCAGCAGTTTGAGAAGAGCAGCCAGTGAGATGAGGAGGACAGCTTATTTAGATGTTTGTTTTGTTTTGGTGTTTTTTTGTTTTGTTTTGTTTTTTTTTGTTTCAAGTCCAGCATTTCTTCATCTCCTCACTACAGTTGTCAGCCAAAATTGACAAATTAAAGGACTGGTTTGCTAGTCTAGCTAGCAGCCACTCTAGACCACTGAGAGCCCTGCGGGAGCCAACCCAGCAGCTGTCCATGTCACAAGGCTGGATCACACCTATGATGAGAAAGGAGCTGGTGCCAGTCAGTAAATTAATGGAAACGATGTAATGTTATTGAGCGGTGACAGCAGGGATCTGTTTCACTTAACTACACTTTGGGGAAGAGCAATCAGTGTGCAACTGACATTTTATGGGCAAGATTTTCAGTTTGGTTTTAATGGGACTCCTCCCTCCTTTTCCTTTTTTTTTATTCCTATGTATATTTTTGAAATCTTGCAGTTATGACAAAGTAGCTAGACAGTCACAGCCCATCCAAAGCAGCAGTGAAATATCTTGGAATTTCAAGGTCTTGCATGTGTGTATAAGCAAGACCCCCACATGCCTCAGACATTTCTGAAATCTTTTCCCCCATTTAAAAATCTACTGTCAACAACGGTACAACACTTCTGAGCTTACTTGGCATATAAAGTTAAAATCAAAACATGCTGGAAATTGAGGTAGTGACCACCTTCTAATAACATGGGAAAAAAAGTATGAGTCTTAAATTCTGGGATTCTTCAGAATGTGGAGATAACCCAACTTTTCCCACACTCCCAAAGAATGACCCAACTGTGAAACTGTGGAGTATTTCCTGGTTCAATACCTGAAACCAGTGTCATACTCAAGAGACCAGAAGGGCAGGTAAGAGGGATCCTCTCACCACTGTCTGGTTGTCAGGAGGGAGAAGAAAGTCCACGTTCCCCAGTCCCAGGCTGGTTTGCATATCTTACACCGCACAGTAGCTTGAAATAGATAGAAGTCTATATAGATGAAGTAGAAAAAATCCACAGCACATTAATTCAAACCGTGGGATTGTTCCTTTTTTGTCAAGCAATGATCAAAGAGAAGCATACTCTACTTTGTGAAGCTGTGGCCATGAGCCAGCTGCATGAGCAAGAAAAATTAATTATAGGGAACAGCGAAGACAAGGGCTGCAATAGCCTCTGCCACTGGGCAGCAGGTGAGCAAGGTGGATTTAGAATCTTAACCCAGGCTGTTAAGTTTCTTCTGGCTTTAGCTTTCAATATCTTTCCATTAAAAAAAAAAAAGAAAGATTTGAACAGACTTTGAACATTTCTTTTGTTAATGGAGAACACAAATACAGTTGGAGCATTATGACTGCCTAAAAATAGTTATTTTTATGGTTTTACTGAACAAAAAAACCCTGCATTATTTTCTACCCTTTCCCCCCCCCCCCCCCCCCCCCTTTTTTTTTTTTGATAAAAGAATAGAAAGATACATATAAAGAACTTTTATGTAATAGAATTTTGCTTTTTGCTCTTCTGGAAAATAGTGGTCATGCTTAAGATTTAAAGCCTTAACTCTTGTTAAATTTAAAGTGAGTCATCCAGAATTGTTACTGTCATACACTAGGATATTCCTTAGAGAAAAATTAAAATAGACTTAAAATATGGATCCAGTTAAAATACACATTTAAAGTGTTATGCATTATTCCAAAAGAAGCTTATCTTCTGAGTGGATATTCAGAATTAAATACAGCAAATACTGGAGCAATTAAATCATTAGACCTCTAAGGTTTAAATGCTATTAAATTGCCTTTTTTTTAAATTGTGAGACAGTAACACAGTCACATGATGCAATCCAGAAACAAATATTGTCCTGTGTGAGCAACACTGCACTTAAAGTTGATTCTCAAAAAAAAAAAAAAAATAAAATCACCAAACTTAAAAGGCTAACCACAGAACAGCCTTGAACAAGTTGTTTTGAAAAATCTTAAAAAAAAATAAATCTACAAACCAAATGCAGTTAGCAAAACCAAAGCAAATCACCAAAAAGCACACACAAAAAAAGCCTAACTTAGAAGACTACTTCAGGTGAAGTTTGTTATGACATTAACTCCAGCTTATTGAACAGAACAGATGCAAACTTACAGTATTTCAGCTGTTGGAAGATAGTTCACTCTAGTAACAAAAAAGTTCAAAAACAATGAAGGAGGAAGAGGAATGCTATTCCCACAGACACGCATATTTGATTAAAAATAAGGTTGTCCTCTGGCTCATGTTGCAATACTACAATAAATTACATTATTTTTTACACTAAAAAGGGGATTCCCTCACCTCACACTTATTATCCTCAGTGTACTGTAAAAGTAAGGTTACTTTTTCTGGAATCTGTCATTAAGAGGGCCAGAAAAAAAGTAGGCTTACTTACTGCTTTACCACAAAAACTACGGCAATTTCTTAACACAAACCAAAAGCCATGACATCTTTCTCAATTCAAGGAGTTAAACTTCAGAAACTAAATACAATCCACTGCATTTTATGGCAAGAGATTTGCACTGAGCTCCCATAAAACCTTACAAACAAGAAGGTAAAAAAAAAAAAAAAAAAAATGGGGCTGGAATTCATTTCAGAGCCTGCAGTAATTTACAGCATTTACACAGCAGTTTACCCTTAGCAGAATCCTCTCAGCATAAAGACAAATACTCCTGAAACTATATCAACTTTCATCTTAATATATTGTGTTACACCTTGAAAATAATTCATTACTAAAAGGCTCAGAGAATTTCCATGAAGGATTTTAGATTCTGCAGGCATTAATATTTTTTTCAGACAGCACATTCCAGAATAATGCTGTTCATAACTATTTTTTTAAGCACTGCACTCACAAAATTCTTGCTTTGACACTGCCCGTGGCAGCATACGTGACTAAAATCATGCAGGAAACACCTGGGAAAAGAGGTTATGATTTTTATACTGCCCTCATCACCACAACTGTACAACCGTATTTTGTGTAGCAGCAAAATACAAATGTCTCTGAAGCCCCACTGATGCATTTGTCAGCTAGCTCCCTTGTCTGCTGAGCTAGGAAAGATCCCCAAATCACAAATGAAATAAGAGAAGTAAAAAGAAGAAAGTCAGTGGATACAGCTACTACCACTAGGCCTCCCTTCTGACTGTGCATCACCTCCAGCACTGCTGCTGGCTTCTCGCCAGCTTCTGACAACATCTACCTGTCAGACAAATGCGTCCTGCAAAAACAGGCTGCTAGGAGGCCTTTTTTCTTTAAGGGTTTTACTGCTGAATGCCTTAGTTCTGATAGAGAAAAAGCTATGCGCAGCACTGTGAGTATACTAC
>NW_008594831.1:0-244 GCF_000691845.1 Merops nubicus | reverse complement strand
TCCCTGGAAAACGAAGCTCAGCGCCGACCTCACGGCCCCATCCGACCCCGGGCCCCTTCCCGAGGCTTGGAGAGACCTGAGAGGAGCTTTTCCTTGGAATAACCCCTCAGAGCAACACCAGAACTCTCCAGGTGGGAAAATCCCCACGGGATTTATAACGATGGGTTAAACCAGAGCTAAACTGGGGCTAAACTGGGCTTAAACTGGGCGAGCAAACAAAGCTCAGCCCGCCTCCCCCGGCAGT
>NW_008594830.1:0-2472 GCF_000691845.1 Merops nubicus | reverse complement strand
ATTCTATGATTCTATGATTCTATACTCTACTAAAAATATCAGCCAACATTTTTCTGAATTTGATTGATCTTTGAACTACTCAGACAGGATATGTCTATGTTTTATAATGGATTAGATGTTGGTCTAGAAGAGGGTGTATATTCTAAAAGCTTACCTATTTTTGTTTTGAACAATGTTAATAGTGGGTGTAGCTTTTCTCACATTCAAATTCAGTCTGTATGAGAGAAATAGGAAATGTATTTTCAAATTTTATAAAAATAATTATCCCGTGATCTAAATTTAATTTTTTTTCTACCTTGGAAAGATAATCTGGCTGCAAACGGCAGTTGATTTTAGAGTTTCCATACCCCAATTTATGCTCCTAAATCATACACAATTTTCTGATTATTGGAAGTCTGCATGATATATCTAACTCCAGTAAATTATTAAAGCATAATGAAAATTAAATATATAATAAAATTATGTTTAATAATATGCTTTGAAATTCATTCTAAATGAGATAGAGGAAGAATAGAAGAGAATGAAGATCACATCTTTGTCTAATAGAGATTAGTGTGGCTCAGATTACTTCAATGTTTCTTCAGTGATATATACCAGCTGAAGTACTGGTCTTCTCACTGAGTTTTCAAATTCACAGTTGGTTAATTCAAACCATTTATTTCTCCTCATTCATCTAATTTTAGCTCTATTGTGTTGATAGTATTCTGAAATTCAGTAGAGTTATTTCAAATTTCAGTTTTCCAATCAGACTTCACATCAAATAAAAGCAAAATCCATCGTGGCAAAGAAAACTCCAATAATTAATACTATAAAGTTGGTTCAGCATGGTGAAATTTACAATACATTATAAGTGTTCATCTAAAACTTATGTACTGTTTCAGGAACAATATGCCAGATAAACATATATGGGCAATCTCATTAGAAGTCACATAATTTTTCTTATTTACAATACATATATGACATCCTTTAGTGTTCCAGTGGCTATAGGAGATAAGAAATCAGTTACAATATCACAGAATGGAAGTTATTAATTTTACTCAAAATTATCTAAACAAAAAATCCATTTCTGAATTCTGTCTATATATATATATACATAATTATATTTACTATATATTATTAACTGAATTTTTAGAAGCCAGTGGGAGGTCTGCCATCAACTTGAGTGATACTAGAATTTCACCACAGTGTCAAAGACTTATCAGAATGCCTGAAAATATATCCCTACGCCAGAATAAATGCCTTGGAGGACTGGATGTATTTAAAAGATTCATGGAGTTTGTTGAACAATGATTAAGTGACTATGCTAAATAAATACTATTTATTTATGGATGATGAGGTAACCTTCTTCATACCCTCAGGCTAATGAAAGACAAGCTAAGAATACACAGAGCAATTATACACACAGTGTAAAGGGATTTGAGGGCCATTGGCATCTCTTTGAACTTTGTTCAGTAGCCCTGAAATATCAGTTCCCAGGCCAAATTGTTCCATTAACCTTCTCATTCCCTATTATACAGTTTAGCTATCATGTTGCTACCTTTCTTTACTCCTTTCCTTTGGCTACAACTGTGATGTCAGCCACACCACACTATTAAGCTACAAGGCATTTTGTCATGTTGTGGATTGTTTTCATTGATGTTGGTAGCATTTTTTATTTATTTAATTTATTTGTTTATCTTTTATTCAGATCTCTTATAAAGTATCTTTTTTCTATTCAATTTCTGTGGCTAGGTATTGATTTAAAGAAAATGTTACAGGATTAATTGAACTGGTATAATTAATACACAGTGACAGAGTAGGAGAAAAAAGTGGTAGGAAATGAGAAGAAAATGAGGCAGAGAAAGAAAGGACAAAAGAGTGCTCAAAGGGCAGCAAGTAGATCACTGAAAGGATACAACTACAGAGAGGTAGGAATAAAGACAATGAAAGAAGGAAAAAGAAGGACCTAGAAACTAAAAAAAAAAGTGAAGAAAAGATCAGCCAAAAATAATGAGTGAAGACAAGCTCAATATGAAGGAATTATATAGAATTGATCCAGTTTTGAGGACTAACCAAAAAAAATGAGAGAAAAAGGAAGCAATATTTTGGACAGTAAAGCATAGATCATTCACTCTATATTCCAATACAAAATCAAGGAATATTGATGAAATTATAAGGCAGCAGGGCTTTTTTACATCTCATTTGGAATGCCAAAAGTCTGTGGAGGTTCATAAAGCAAAGAAATGCATTAATAAAAGAATACTTACTAACTGAATAGGAAATCTGACATATTATGTTTGATCCAGGTTCAGTTCTATGGTGAGGTCTTTTACTGGAGAAGTTTAGTTGCTGCAAGAACTGAACCGTCATGGACTCTACTTGGGCCCTGTGCTGGAGATCAATTGGTAATTCATTATTATACTTACCATATTTCCTTTTTCTTCCTCACCATTTTGAAATGGCTAGTACACTGTGCCCCACGACATCCTGGTC
>NW_008594829.1:56833-57171 GCF_000691845.1 Merops nubicus | reverse complement strand
CCTCCCGGGAGCACACGCCCTCCCTAATGAGAGTCGAGCCAGGAGCTATGCGGGAGTCGTGCCCGTTCCCAGGCAGGCTCCAACGCCGCAGAGAGCCGGCACTGGAGCCAGGCAGCCTCCCAGAAAAGAGACACGAGCTGGAAATTTCGCTTTGATGCCGGCTCACCCCGCAGGAGGAGGAGGAGGAGGAGGAAGGGTTGCCAGAGCTCACCTCGCTCCCCTGCCTGCGCCTACAGGCGGGGCTGAGCCCAGGAGGGATGGTGGGAGCCCTGTCGCCGGCTGTGCCCTGCCCAAGCCCCGCCACGGCAGGCCGCTGCCCACTACCCCCTGCCCCCCCC
>NW_008594829.1:43565-56765 GCF_000691845.1 Merops nubicus | reverse complement strand
TGGTGTGGCAGGGGTGCTCTGCAGGGACCAGGTCGTGGGGCTGGGCATCATCTGAAGACAGCGGTAGAACATCTCCACTGTCTGCAGGCAGACATGGGCAGAGCACGGTGCCAGGGCCTCTCCTCGTTCCGAAGAGCTTATGTTCCAGGAGATGTAAATATTTTTTATCGGCCTTGCTGCTGCTGTTAGCACAGCAATGATGTCAAGCGTCACCCAGCAGCAACAGCAAGGTTCAGGGCCTTTCATCAACCGCAGTCTTGATCTAGCTCTAGAAAGCCAACGGTAGCAACAGGAGCAGAATAAATATAAAGGTGATATGATGAAAAAGATTTCCCAATTAAATTACTGACACTTGCGTCCCTTCCCTCCCTCCACCCCATCTCATATCTCTTTTAATTTGCTTCCACAGATCTCAAAGCACTTAAAGGACTACTTAAGCACTGCTAGCATCATCACCATCATCCCCATGAAGAAACTGCAATTCGGAAAGGTTGAGCAACCCATGCAACATTGCCCAACAAGCCTCTGGGAGAGGAGAAGCAGGACTGGTTCAGCACAAGTCTACCCATCCCACCGCGCTGCCTCGCCGCAGGGCAGGAGTTCCTGGCAGGTGAGGCGGGCGGGTTTCGCAGCACCGCCGTGTTTCCCAGGGTGGGGTGTGCCCCACCAACGCACCGGCTGGGAGCGCGGCCACTGTCCCTGCGAAGCGGACGCTCTGAAGTACATCTCTTGTTTCTTCTCTTCACCCCCCCCTCAGAAATGAGCTTGTTTTTGCACTGAGGAATGCTGACTCTCTAGAGGCTGTCAGAGGAGGTGGCAGGCGTGCCTTGGTTTCCCCACCCATGAAATAAGATTGACCCCTGCAGATGTTTGCAAGCAAAAAGAACCAAAAAGTGCTGAGGATTCTGTTCTGTTACCACTGTGCATTCTCAAACCCTCTCTGCACAAGGTCCAGATCAAACAACTCTGCACCAGGGTGACCAGGAGGGGGCATTCCAGAAAAACAGGAGATAGGCAGTGTGGAGTGCACCTCATCCTACATAGTCTCCCTGTCAATGCAAGCAGGACCTCAGAGTTGCCCAAAGGCTTCCAGCAGCAGCCAACACAAAGCTAGGAGCTGTAGCTGTGATGATGCGCAACTCCAGTTTGAGCCACTGGTCCAAGTGACCATGGAGAACACCTCATGGTCAGCAGCTCTACACTGAGTGGAGCACCACCAAGACATAAGGTGAAGCAAAGTATTTCTGTTTGCCATATGTATGCTCCAGCGTGCTGTCAAGCAACTGCTTCTTCTCAGTCCAGGGCTGTGAATGTGGCAGACGGAGAGAGTGGCCAGAGAAATCTCTCATCTTGCCACAGGTTTATTTGCTTTTAATTCCTCTCCTTGCTTTAGTGACCCCATCTTGTCTATCCCCTCACCTTCCTCATACTAATTCATTTGGCCTTCTTGTAAACCTCTTAAATTACCATACAAATGAACAGTTAGAAGATTATCATCACAGTGACTAAGGATGATGTGTCCAAAGGTCACACCTCCAGAAAAGTCCACCAACTTAAACAAGAGGAACCTGGACAGGAACTATCTACCAGTGATACCCATGACCAAAAATGAGCATGGAAGACCACCTCTATCCTAGCTCTCACTGTATGGCTATGGACTATGGGCACAAAGCAGCTTAGTGGCTTGGCCTAAAATCCAGAAGTTGGGTACCCAAGAGCTGCACCTGAGCATCCCAAATATGTGACTGCTACAAAAACCTCTTTACCACTCAACTCTCCATCACTTAGATCTGCTGGGAAAGAGGATTTAACTAAAATTTCACAGTGCAACAAGTGCAAGATCCAAATGCATCCCAGCTGTTGAGGCAAAATTTAAACTCATCTTTTAGGTACAGGCTGTCTTCTCTTTGGCACTGTGCAGCATGAGAAACCTTGGGGTCCTCAGATAAAAGCTGGCCCTCAGCTAATAGCCTCAGTTAGGCTGCTTCCATTCCAAAACAGTGACCTTTAAACACAGACCTCAACACTACCTACCTCCAATAAACCCATCTACGTGTCCCTGTGGGTTAATTTCAACAGCACCAGTTTTGATCGGGTCGATGGTGCCACCGTATCCGCACCACCCCCTCCAGCTGCCCCGCCTGGGCACCCCCAGATCACACAGAACGCTCATCTTCACCTTACAGAGCCAGCACGACCGGTTTTCCCAACTTCCCAGGGCCTCTGTGTGCAGCCCCAGCAGCAGCTGGGTCATGCAGAGCACCACATTCCTCCCCTGGGAATGGGCAGCACGAATAAACCTCAAATCTGATTTTATTGCATCTTTCAAATTCTTAACAAGCCAACAAAAATTGCTGCTGCCTTCTCTTTTTTTTTTAAATAATTTTTATTTCCTATCTTTAGAGTGAAGAGGCTTTTAAAATCAATAGTTAATTTTTAACCGTTGGGATATTGTTAGATGCATCTGGGCATGGTTAATCAGAGGCACTAAAGAAATCATAACGGTAATAAAGAAGGTGAAATAACTTCCCCAGCAGGATAAACAGGAGCTAGGGAGTGACCGTCCTCCTCCTCCCTGCCCAGACTCAAGAGCCCAAGAGCATCCGTGAGTCTCCGTGCCCACACTGGCACCGGGGCAGCGCTGTACGGGCAGGGTGGCCCTGGACTTGCAGGACAGGCTCTTTGGGAAGGTTGTGGGAGCCATTCAAACATCAGCTGAAGACATCTGCAGGCTAAGGGCTTACAGGGGAGGAGGTGCCAGCATGTCTCCCTCCCTGGCAGAGCTAGTACCAGGAGGAGCACAAAAGCCTTTTTGGAAGCAGGCAGCTGCCCTCGGCAGAGGAGCTTAGGAGGAGGTACAAGCATAGCGGGATGCAGGGTGCATCCCAGTGGGAAGGGCAGCCCTGCCCCAGAGCACCAACCCAACTCCCTCCCAGCGCTGTGCCACACACATCTGCGCAGGACGGCCGGCGTGGCCCTCGGCCAGCTCGGCAGTCAAGAGGTGCAATTATCATTACAGCCAAGCAGGCTGGAGGGAGGGAGAGGAGATGCCTCCCCATCAGATGAATAGGTTTAACCCTGCTCACATTCCTGCATTCCTCTGTCCCAGTGTAATGAATAAAGCCTCACAAACTGCTAAAAACGCGGTGGTTTTGGTTAAGCCTGGCGAGCATGCGAGTGTGTGTTTTGTAATGTTACACCTTTGCAGACAGAGCCCTGTTATGTTTGTCATCTCGGAGCTGAGGTTTTCCAGAGCAGGCTTGTGTAAGCAGGCAGAGACGTCAGCACATGCCTGGTTTATGAGAACAGCATCCCCACCACGAGTGCGCGGAGATGGGGCAGAAAGCACACGGAGCCAGCAGACACCTTGCTGGGCACGGCTGCAGCACAGGTCTCTGAGCAGAACTGGGATGGGATGAGAATAGAATAGAATAGAATAGAATAGAACAGAACAGAACAGAACAGAACAGAACAGAACAGAACTACTTCAGCTGGAAGGAAGCTACAATGATTATCTAGTTCAACAGCCTGACCACTTCAGGGCTGACCAAAAGTTAAAGCATGTTGTTAAGGGCACTGTCCAAATGCCTCTTAAACACTCATAGGCTTGGGGCATTGACCACCTAAGAAGCCTGTTCCAGTGCTTGACAACCCTCAGTAAAGAAATGTTTCCTGATGTCCAGCCTGAACTTCCCCTGGCATGGCACTGAACCATTCTGTGTGTCCTATGCTGTGTAACAGGGAGAAGAGATCAGCACCTCCCTGATTCCCCTCCACAGGAAGCTGTAGAGAGCAACAAGGTCGTCCCTTCATCTCCTTTTCTCTAAAGCAGACAAACCCAGAGTCCTCAGCTGCTTCTCGCAGGACATGCCTTCCAACACTTCTGCCAACTTTGTTGCCCTGCTCTGGATTTATTCAAAGACTTTAACATGTGTCTCAAATTGTGGGGCCCAGAACTGCACACAGCATCCAAGGTGAGACTGTGAGACTGCACCACTGCTGAGTACAGCAGGATGGTCACCTCACTGACTGCCTGGTTACACTGCGTTTGATGCATCCCAAGATGATGTTACACCCAAAGCTTTCCACTGTCTGCACCAGCATATCTGCAAAGGATTCTGTCTGGGCCTGGAAGCAATAATATTACTTATTCATGACTTTACTGAAAAATTTAGTGGCTTCTTTGCCAAAGGTCAAAATCCATACATCCTTCTCCTTGGCCTCGACTCCTCAAACCTGCCTCTGCCACCACTATCTCTCATCTCTCTCATCCTACCTCTTCAACATCATCTTGTTCAACTTTGGGCTTCCTCGCCCATGGTCCCTGTGGTGGTCTCATCCTTCTATCTCCCCTTCACCTCCACCAGAAACACACATCCAGCCCCTCTTCTTCACAGACTCACCTCTCTACTCCAGATTGGTCTCCTTATGTACATACAAAACCAAGTCTCAGGACATCATTTGGACATTCATCCATCCAGCATTCAAATCTGCCATTGTCATCAAAGCTCTGACTCTCCTACATCACAGCCAGCACAACTACCTGAGAAACCTAACTTCTCCTGGCCAAAGAGTATGCCACCACGTAGGTCATGTTTTCTACCTGACTTCACCTTCTCAAGGCTCTCCACTTTCCCTATCTCTTCACAAAAAACTCTATAACTTTCAGGGCTTATCCTATACCTTACATCACCCACTATCTGCTATTGACTCTTACAATGTTGACTACTACATAGGAAGCTGGTATTCTGGGCCAGTCAGTGGAAAACCTGTCCGATACTGAATTATATTTTCCCCCTTTCCTGTCCCTTTCTTGTCTGGTAGGAACTCTCCTCTAAGGTCTGTCAAACCATCAACTTCATCAAAACTCTCCTTCACTGTGACATTAACAAGACAATTCAATAACTGTGAGAATGCTGGTATTTTGAGACATATGTCAAGATGATCAACAGTGTCCTGGCATTTTTATTTTACTTCTCCATCTGCATGTTTCCCAGCGCAACTTTCCATGACTGATCCAGACTGTAGGCTCCTTGGGGTATGGACAGCCTTTGATCCAACATTTGTACAAAGAGCGATAGGCTCTGGGGCACAATTAGTGCTCCTTGTGTCACCATGTTGTAAATAACACATTTAAACACTGTCAAGATATCTGCTTGCACAAGGTATGATCTCCAGGTTTACAGTGGAGAACATGGCCAAGAAGTCCACTCACATAATGCTGCCAGGAAGCCACAAGTTACCCAAGAACATTTCACAGCGCACTGAGATCCAGGTGCCCTGTTGTTGCACCTAGTTATAATAATATCCTGTCTGTTCCCAGCCAAAGCAGAGCACAAAGCCTTCCCACCCCTCAGTGCCAGGAGAGGGGCAGCCCTGAGTTAAGACCTCAGAGAGCTCTGATCCAAACTCTGCCCATAGCCCCAGACCCCACATGTGCACTTGTATGTCTGATATGAAATCAAGGAGACATCTCCACCAGCCAGGAACACAGCAAAGTTCAAAGACATTGAAAAGAAAAACCAAAGCCCACAGAGGTCTGCTTGCAGGGCAAGTTCTTCCCTGGTCTCCAGGGCTGGCCATGCCTCCCACTGGGGCTGAGTCACGTCTCTGCAGATTCAGGATCAATTTGCCCTACGCTGAAGGACCCTATGGCCCTGTGCAGCAGGAGGCACATTCTGCCTTCTCCAGTGGGGTGCATTTCCCACGGCTCACACCAAATGCCTTGCACATATGCATGTGAAAATGCTTCTTCGGCGAGGGTTTGTGCCTTCCACCTTGCAATCACCTCTCCTGTAGCTCAGCTACCAGTCTTCTGATTAGGGTTTCTCCAAAGATTGCCGGGCTGAGAACACTGTTTTTTGAGAAGCAGCGAGACTCTGCTTGGTTGGACACAAACAACTCCCTTTGCTTTTATTAACAATTTCACATTACAGGCACTTCCACGCACACTTTGATTATTTTGTACATCCCAGTTCACGGGTACAGCCAAAGGCGAGAAGGTCCTTCTGAGGCTCTGATGAGCAGGGATTTCACAAGATCCAAGTGGGATGTGTCTACCTGAACATGTGCAGACAGACCCAGACTTGCTTTTCTTATGCCCAAAGCTGACTAGGACTTAATCCAGCATAACACAAAAGCCATGGAGACACATTAGTACAACACTCTGCCCAAGCTCATATGCCCAAAGTGGGTGCCCTGGGCAAGCACCAACCAGACCTTTGATTTTGTCCTCCACAACAGTTGCATGAGAATGAAGGGCTATAAATCATCAATGACCCAGAAAATTGCTAATAACCATAACTAGTAACTATTAGAAAGAATAGAATTAAGTGAATAAATGTGCTACTCTGCCTTCTTTGAATGGTGGCTTTGAAGTCATTTGGTCCTTGAGGAACCACATTCCATATTGTATGGGTCTGTGGAAAATAATGCAAGAAACACAACTCTATTGTCAGAAGACTTAAATTTCTTTTAAAGGAGCCCATAAATATTTAGGAACCCACAAGGTGAGAAAGATTTGGAGAATCAGTTAGGACGTGCATAATGAAGGAAAGAGCTGCTTAAAAACCCAACCCAACCGAACAAAACCCCCACAAGAGCAGTGACCTCATTGCTATGGTTTGTGAGGAACAGTTTATTTGACAAAAAGGAAATTGTTCACAGGGAAGAAAGGGAACTGAAGTTCAGCCAATGCAAAGATAAATGTGAACGTACAAAGAAGGGCTTTGAGATCTTGAGTAACCATGAAAAGGCACCTCCAATAACATGTCCCTTAAAGGTGGGAAAATAGCCATTTGCTGCATTGTCAATGTCCTTCTGTACAGATGGCACCTGGAAGTGCCCAATGAACCATCCAAGCAGCCTCTAGGCTCAGTCACGTTTAGCTTGAACACCTCTGTAAACATGAGAAGAATGCATGCTTCTAGACGTGAGCGACAGGACAACCATACACTGGAGCTGATGGTGCACTAGACCTCTCCCTTCCACTGAAATAAAAGCATACCCTACGATGTGTTTGTCTATGGAGGGCTTGAATTAGTTTCAAGATAATTTAGAGGGAAAAAATCAATGACCTTCTACACCTCAATGCTTTCAGGACTCTTGAAGCAGTTGACCTTTTTTGAGTTAAAAAAAAAAAAAAAAAAACAAACAGAAAACTTTTTATCTTGTAAATCATGTGGATGCACACCTCAAACAATGAGGTGGACTGGGCTGAAACTCACCATTTAGTTCCATGACATGGCACAGTCTAACACTGCCAAAAAACAGGTACCCCTTCCCACCTTCCCCAGAGCCACAGCTGGCCCTGGTGCTCAACAAACCTCTCCAGAAGCTGACGTGGCTCACCAACCAGCAGAAAGCTCTCCCAGCATGGACACAAGCTCACTTTCTAGCAGCACAGCAAGCCATGGATGGATCAGTGCCAGAGCCAGCACAAGGGCTGAGGAGGGCTGGAGAAGTCAGTGGTGCTGTCCCCTTCAGTGGCAGGAGTGGTGACAGTTCAGCACCTTCCAGAACAGCCCATCACATGGCCAACAAGCAGCAGAATGGAGAGGTGGACAAGGAGCGGGAGGAGAAAGGGAACATGATAATCTAAATTATATAAAAGACTTGTTTTTCGGAAACTGCCTATAATTAAAACCCTATATCAGATGCAGATTTGGCCACTGAAGAGAATGGTGTTGGGTTCTGTTTTGGTTTTCCTTGGGGTTTCTCAATCTGGTTGGCAGGACACTTGCAGGTAGGTCAGCCTAAGAGAAATCCCTCTAATCTTTTTCCTTAAGAATTCCAAGCTGCCTCAAATAAACAGCAAAAACTATTCTCAGGTATCACCCACCCCCAGATTTCCCTGACGAGATAAACACATTTATTTTATCTCGGAAAAAATATGCCAGTCCCTACCTCTGCATGAAGAAACAAGCTAGAAAGGAGAAGAGAAACAGAAAATGGACATGGTGCTTTGAAAATTACACAATACTCTCAAGTGGGAAAACAAAGCAAGTGAGAAGACAGGAAAGTTGCCCCAGGTGCCCTTCATGTCATACTACTGGGTATGGGAGCATGAAGCTCTGATCAGTCCTACGGATGTCCACAGCTGGTAACTCCTCCATGCAACCTGTATGTGTCCCATACTGGGCTTTCTCTCCTGTTCATTAAAACCACACTGAAATGCCCTTTTTGAAGTGGTTTGCCAGGAAGGGCTCTGATGGATCTGAGGTGTGGCCCCGCTGCTGCTCCGTCAATCTGAATTAGAGCTGCTGCCCTCAGGGACAGGCTTTGCCTCCTGGCACCTGAGGAGCATGGCCAAGAACCAGCTCTGCAGCCCATCTTCTCCAACAGATCATCTCACTGTACCTTTTTAAAATATATATAATTTCATAAAGGTCACTTTTACTCAAACTTAATTCACCACAACTTGGTATATCAGCAGTAACAGACAATGGCACAAAAAAAACCCCACTATAAACCAGGCTTTATTCTAGCTGAGCCATCCCCTGTACAGCTGGTACGATGGTGCCATGCATCCCAACCCCAGTCAAGCTGGAGCACACGTCCCTTGCACAGCCAGGCTCAGAGGGAAAATGCAGAGACCGCGGGCACTGGGCACACATAGTACCATAGATGGCACGGGCACACCATGGTCTGTGTTGGATCGTGGGATGTGGGGATGCAAAGGCCAAGTCCAAAGTGATGAGTTCGGAGGAAAGACTTCACCAAGCATCAGAAATGGCCCCAAATGAGCAGCCAGAAATTCAGAGGCCCAGGCAAGGGAGCAGGGATGTTTCAGCAGGGCCGAGTCAGGGCAGGGGATGGCACACAGCTCAGTTTCATGGCAGTGCAGGCAAGTAGCCAAAATCAAGGCGAAGGACCAAGGGGCTGGAGGTAAAGGGCAGGTGCCCAGCAGGAGGAGAGGTGGCTGGGGCAAGGATGGCAGAATCTTACAAAATGTGTAAGAGTGGAAGAATCAAAACACAGGGGCATATGGGAAGGGTAAGAAGTAGCCTCACTGCAGCCTGGGGATGGTACAGAGATGGGGGAAGGCAGATAAAGTGAGAACCACAGGGGCAAATCAGGCAGCATGCAGCCACAATTCATGGGATAAATGATCTGAGCTGGGATGAAAATACCTTGGGCAATGACACAGTAAAATCCATACAGGCACTTAAAACCAAAATACTGTGCAGTTTGTATATAATAATGTCATTGCTCACTAACTGGAGGCTGCAGTTGAGCAGGATGCTGGCACAGGCTCTGAAGCCCCTGCTGCCACTGCAGGACCTCTGTGAGATGGCACAATGTGGTGCTGTCCAGTCCATCAACATCTGCTCAGAACCAGGACCAGGTAAAGCCAACGCCAGGCATCACCACGTACTCCACTCATTTTGCACCTAAGCAGCAGCAGCTTCCTCCTGCAGCCCACGTGAAGCCAGCCCAAACACAGCAAGCCCATGTAACCTTCACATGGTCAGTCCAGAGAGACAACAGAATGCCCAGAGCTGATCTGGATCAAAGCCACACTGCTGGCTCATCCCATGGTGCCAGCAACAGGCTGTAGGCATCATGGGACCGGCCCCTGAGAAGGGCACGGGAGTGGAAAACAGCACAGCACTCAGTTTTGGTGCCCAAGAGCAGGTTCACATGGAGGAGGAATGAGACAAGACAGTAGCTGCTGCTGTTTTACATTCTGGAGCACTGAGGAAAGGCTGGTGTAAAAGAAATCAGGTCATAGTTCTGGCACTTTTTATTGTTTTCTGCATAAAGCAAGAAGCTTGAGTATTAAGAAAGAACAGACAAAAAAAGAAAAAAAAAAAGCATATAAAAAATGATAAATGCCTTGTGTTTTGGAGAAACTGCTCCCAAAATAGGCCACATACTGTCTCACTGCTAACTCAACTTTGCTGAGAAACATATTCAGCAACCAAAACCTAAAAGAATTGCTGTATTCCCTACGCCCCTTTTGCTCTTCAAGGCATAGCTGATTCCAAAGACCAGCTGGAGGCATTTGAATGTTAATAGTACAAAGCATCTGCAATCTAAGAAACAAACTTAGTGAACCAACACACCCACCTAATCCACCCCCTCCTCTTGCTCTTGCACCAAATGGCTTTACACCCATCTTTCCCAAGAATAACTCCTCTCAGTGTCCTTCCCTGGACTTGAACTCACCCAAACTCCTCCGTATGCAAACCACTGGAGGCTCATCCCCACACAGCTGCACAATCTCAAAACACTTCCCCCCCTTCCCCATCTGTTTCTTTTTTTTTTTTTTTTTTTAAATAGAATTCAGTGTGGTCACAGTTGGCCTGTTTACTGCTTCACCCACCCGAAAAAGCACCACTCCTCTCTGAGCCCAACAATGCACATGGGGCATCTCTGGAGAGCCTCTCACCAGCATGGCCCTGAGCAGTTCACACAGCAGCACACAAAGAGCCACCAATCCCCCACAGGTAAGGGAGGAGATGCTGGGGATGACTCACCACAGCCACCATCGGGGTGACACCTTGGCTGGGGAACCTGCACCAGCACCACTGGCAGTCCCCACAAACCACCTACTCAATACTTGCTGATTTGCCAACAGCAGCAGCAGCCTTCAAGCTGAGACTCCCCACAGCTTCCAAAGAGCTTTCCCAACACAACAATTTGGAAAAACTTTGGGCCTAACCTCAACCAACCTTCATGTGCTATTTCATGTCCAAACGAGGTTCCACTTGGATGAGGTGATGCTCAGGATTTGAAGGATTCCACTGACCATCTCCATGGATATGCTGGCAACACATCCAGTGAAGAGGGGTTGGGCTGAGAGAGGGTATCTATTGCTGTCACTCTCCTTCAGGGTACCTCCAAGGGAAGTGACGGTGGGAGCACAAGGCCAGCGTGTTGCACAGAAGCCTGTGATGCTCCTACCCAAGCCGTGTCACGTGTGGAGATGGGAAATGGAAGGCCATCTGGGAGAAGAGAGGAGGTTGCACAGGGAGGAAAGCTGCAAGTGGTCACTTTGGACCTAGTTCTAGTTTCCAAAGGAGGGGGCTCAGCTAGATGAAGCACATCTCCCCTGCAGAGCTTCACCAAACCTCCCAGCCACTGCTGATGATCTCCCCAAGAGCCTGCTGCTTCGATACTCAGAAGCCCAGTGAAAACAGCCAAAATTTTGATTCCTGCTCCTTTAATAAACTTCTAGCTTATCAATGGAGGTTAAATTATCAATGGACATGGACAGGAAACAGAAAAAGAAACAAAGAGAGGGAGCAGTAAACCTTCACCAGTCACACTGTCTGTTTCCAAGGGGCTATAGGGAACATTTCAGCACCTTCCTTCAAACAACAACATTATTTATTTTATGAACGTGACCAAGCAAGCTGGCATAGACGCCAGTCTGGCCCTGCCATCACTAGATGTTTTTATAAACCCCCGTTTTACCACACTAAATACCAGCAACCTGCCTGGCAGACTCCTGCCCAGGGAGCAGCAGGCTCGGCACTTGCCCAGGGAGCTCCAGCAGATGCTCCAGCCGTGGGTCTCTGTCCCAACTCCAGGCCCCTGGAAAGACATCAACCTGTGAAAGCGGAGTGCTGGAAAAAAAGCTGAGCTCATCCAGGGAAAGCAAATCCTGTTTTGTTCTGGGAAGGCTCCCACCACATTTTTTAGATCACAGTCATGCCCAGGGAGGCACGAGGGCACAGGGCTTGGGCATCGGCTTATCCTACATGGCCAAGCACTGGCTCAGCTCCGGCAGCCTGTTACACAACACCAGGCTCTTTATGTTTTTAACTAAAATGCTGACAACAAGGAGAAGGGGAAAAAAAAATCACTGCAAGCTAGCATACAAACCAGCCAGAAAGGATGCACATGATGGCTGCCCCCTCCACATGATATAGTACCCCAATATCCTGCCAAACCCACATGGTTTGGATCAGCAATGCGTCCTCCAGAGAAACAGCTCTGGTTTGGGATGCAGGTGGGGCACAGTGCATGCCCTGGGCATGGCAGAGAAGGGGAAGTGCATCCCAGCTCCCAGCCTTTGCCTGCTCTAAGATGGGCATGGATTTGTGGAAAGCAGAGTCTACCTCCTGGACCTTAAATGGTGGATAATGCAGGTTTGATGGGAAGCCCTTCACCAAGGCACTCAAGTACCTCTGTGCCAGCCAGGTCACTTCATTTACCCACTGTGCAGCCCTGGCTATGGGCATTTGAACTGCAACCCTGTAGCATCCAAGCTGGGATGGATGAGCCTTCTCTAGGCTCTATTACACTCAGAAAATAGCTCTAATTTAGAAAAACTCATCAGCCAAAAATTTGGTCCAGGACTCTACTTTTTGCCCACAGAGTTCTTTTGTCCTCACTCAGACTGAGGCCAAAAGGCATGGGGTTAATTCAGGCTGGGGTGCTCAGCCCCTGCAGATGGGCAGAGCCTAAGATGAGAAGAATGAGCATTTCTCTGGTCCACCCGCACCTAGAGAGCATCCCTGGCACTGCTGTGCTCCTGCTGCTGCTCTCAACAACTTTATTCACCAACTGCAAGTAACCCTCTGAAGTGATTCTCAGCACTGATTCAGAGGCCTGTGAGATACTTCCAGATGATCATTGGGGGTTTTTTTCTTTTTCTTTTTTTTTTTTTTTTAATGGTTGCATATTTCTGGCTAAGTCAACATACCCAGTCATTGCTGTTACACATTGTCCTTCCTCAGTCTGAGAGTTATTTTTGCTCATGGTAAAAGAAACTGCTGCATTTCTTTCCTATTAACTCCACAGAAATGTTCATTACTCAGACAGGAGTCTGTAAAGCTGGATTGAACTAATCATCTAATTCTTTTACAACAATTACATTTTGAGGATGAGCATCCTTTGGCATCCAAAATATCATTCTGAGGTTTTTATTTACTTTTAATGTTATTTTTTGCTTTACTGTCACGATCAGGTTCATCACAGACAGAAAAGAAACATCATGAACCAGCCAGCCCATCGTGGTATAACCCAAAATAACACAATTAGTTTCCGTAACTGGCTTTTCCGCAGAAGGAACATCTCCTGTTCCAGTCTTGGCTCTGTACAGGCCTCAGGATTCGGTTTTGAGGTGAAGAATCCCACAAAGAAGCTGCATGCTTGACTGCAAACCCCAAAACTGCACCATGCAAAAGGCAGTAGAGAGCTGAGCCCAAAGGCACCCCTGCAAGTGCAGTGCTTTGCTTGCCTGGCTGG